>NC_138312.1:57180000-57240000 GCF_965601325.2 Salmo salar | reverse complement strand
TCCCTGTAGCTCAGTTGGTAGAGCATGGTGTTTGCAACGCCAGGGTTGTGGATTCGATTCCCACGGGGGGCCAGCACAGAAGAAAAAAAATGTATGAAATGTATGCATTCACTACTGTAAGTCACTCTGGATAAGAGCATCTGCTAAATGACTAAAATGTAAAAATGTATTATGGAACATGGCTAATGTGTGACATATCAATGATTCCACTTGTTGGGAGGAATTAGAATACAAGTAGAATCTGTATCTGCTCTTTCCCAAAATACTGCACATCACTATGATGAAATAATGTGTTCTTCCCAAAATACTGCACATCACTAGGACAAAATAATGTGTTCTCCCCAAAATACTGCCCATCACTTAGACGTAAAACTGAAGTCTTTCTTCTAACTGTGTTTGCCTGTTATGCTTTGCTGCACATTTGGTCAATTTTACCTTGCAACCCACGTTGTCCCTTGTGCTGTTGCCTGCTCTTACAATGTGTTGCGTTGTTACCATAGGCCTCACCATGTAGTGTTATGATATCCTGCTTGTCATGCCTACTGTGTTTTCTGCTTTCTGCCCTTTACAACAAGTTGTGTTGTTGTCACAGGTCTCCCTTTACAATGTGTTGTGTTGTTGCCATAGGTCTCCTTTTACAATGTGTTGTGTTGTTGCCATAGGTCTCCTTTTACAATGTGTTGTGATGTTGCCATAGGTCTCCTTTTACAATGTGTTGTGTTGTTGCCATAGGTCTCCTTTTACAATGTGTTGTGTTGTTGCCATAGGTCTCCTTTTACAATGTGTTGTGATGTTGCCATAGGTCTCCTTTTACAATGTGTTGTGTTGTTGCCATAGGTCTCCTTTTACAATGTGTTGTGTTGTTGCCATAGGTCTCCTTTTACAATGTGTTGTGTTGTTGCCATAGGTCTCCTTTTACAATGTGTTGTGTTGTTGCCATAGGTCTCCTTTTACAATGTGTTGTGATGTTGCCATATGTCTCCCTTTACAATGTGTTGTGTTGTTGCCATATGTCTCCCTTTACCATGGTGCCATAGTGCTGTTTCCATAGGTGCCGTTGTGCTGTTTCCATAGGTCTCTCTTTACATAGTGTTGTTGCCATGGGTAACCATTTACATTGTGTTGTTGCCATAGGTCTCCCTTCATGTAGTGTGGTGTCTCTCATGTCGTGATGTGTTTAGTTTCCCAAGTGTGAATGTTGCTGATTCCATGTGTTTTTCATCTAAGTTGTCTGTCTTGCCCCCCCCCCCCAAAAAAAATGTCTCCGTCCTCTGCCCCACCGAAAGCCTTTTGTCTGTTACCAGGCCCTCGTTGAATACGGAAAACAAATATAAACGCAACATGTGAAGTGTTGGTCCCATGTTTCATGAGCTGAAATAAAAGATCTCAGAAATGGTCCATACAGTGCCTTGCAAAAGTATTCATCCCACTTGGCGTTTTTCCTGTTTTGTTGCATTAAAACCTGTAATTTAAATGGATTTTTATTTGGATTTCATATAATGGACTTACACAAAATAGTCCAAATTGGTGAAGTGAAATGAAAAAAAAGTACTTGTTTCAAAAAATCCTACAAAATCTAACATGGAAAAGTGGAGCATGCATTCACCCCTTTGCTATGAAGCCCCTAAATAAGATCTGATGCAACGAATTACCTTCAGAAGTCACATAATTAGTTAAATAAAGTCCACCTGTGTGCAATCTAAGTGTCACATGATCTTTCACATGATCTCAGTATATTTACACCTGTTCTGAAAGGCCTCAGAGTTTGCAACACCACAAAACAAGGGGCACCACCAAGCAAGCGGCACCATGAAGACCAAGGAGCTCTCCAAACAGGTCAGGGACAAAGTTGTGGAGAAGTACAGATCAGGGTTGTTTTATGAAAAATATCCAACACTTTGAACATCCCACAGAGCACCATTAAATCCATTATTAAAAAATGGAAAGAACATGGCACAACAACAAACCTGCCAAGAGATGGTCGCCCTCCAAAACTCACGGACCAGGCAAAGAGGGCATTAATCAGAGAGGCAACAAAGAGACCAAAGATAACCCTGAAGGAGCTGCAAAGCTTCACAGCAGAGATTGGAGTATCTGTCCATAGGACCACTTTAAGCCATACACTCCACAGAGCTGGGCTTTACGGAAGAGTGGCCAGAAAAAAAGCCATTGCTTAAAGAAAAGAATAAGCAAACACATTTGGGGTTTGCCAAAATGCATATGGGAGACTCCCTAAACATATGGAAGAAGGTACTCTGGTCAGACGAGGATAAAATTGAGCAAACCCAACACCTCTCATAACCCCGAGAATACCATCCCCACAGTGAAGCATGGTCAGGCTTAAGCTACGAACAATGAACACAATTGCATTTTATCGATGGCAATTTGAATGCACAGAGATACTGTGACAAGATCCTGAGGCCCATTGTCATGCCAATCATCCACCGCCATCACCTCATGTTTCAACATGATAATGCACATCCCCATGTCGCAAGGATCTGTACACAATTCCTGGAAGCTGAAAATGTCCCAGTTCTTCCAAGGCCTGCATACTCACCAGACACGTCACCCATTGAGAATGTTTGGGATGCTCTGAATCAACATCTACAACAGCGTGTTCCAGTTCACACAGCCAATGAAGAGGAGTGGGACAACATTCCACAGGCCACAATAGACATCCTGATCAACTCTTTGAGAAGGAGATGTGTCACACTGTGTGAGGAAAATGGTGGTCACTGCTGGCTTTCTGATCCACGCCCCTACTTATTTTTTTAAAGGCTTCTGTGACCAACGTATGCTATCTGTATTCCCAGGCATGTGGAATCCATAGATTAGGGTCTAATACATTTATTTCAATTGACTGATTTCCTTATATGAACTGTAACTCAGTAAAATCTTAGCTATTGTTGCATGTTGCATTTATATTTTTGCTCAGTGGTAAATACGAATGTGTTATTAATTTGACCATCCTCGGTAAAATAATGGTAACATAAAGGTTAAATACAATAACATAGTTTGGAAAGCCACTATTGTTAGCTGGCCCAGGACTTAGCTAGCATAACCAGTGGTTATGGGACAGAGGTAAAGGCAGAGGTCAATGGGGAAGTGAGAACTGTGGATGGAAAGTACAGAGAAAATTGTTTGCTATAAAGCTGAAGGATGGGGTATGGAGACATACAACCCATAGATGGCGCTGTGGACAGTGTATAGCTGAAAAGAAGACGGTAACAAGTTATAAACTTGTCCAAAAAAATTCAGCGCCTAAAATATATTTTATATATGTTGTTTTATGTTTTGTGCTGTGTGTACTATCTTCCTTATTAATGGTTTTGGCTTGCACCTGTTGCCTTGCACCTGTTGCCTTGCAGATGCGATGCTGTCTGATGCAGTAATCAATAGTCTGATCTGCAGTCAGAAAACAAAGAGTTTGTTTGACCTTGAAAGAGTAGGAGGAACGACTCTAGGCTTGTTGATGTGTGTGTGTGTGTGTGTGTGTGTGAGAAAGTTGACAAAACATAGCTAGCATAGGAGTGAGTTAGAAGAAGGACACAAGGTATTGCAGACAGGACGTTGCCACAGGGCTTGGATGTGAGGTGGATGTGGTTGTGAGTTATGCTTGCATACTGAGTTTAGTTCAGCAGGAACAACAAAGAAGACTCCCTTTGCACGGCTGGGGGGGAAGGTTATTGTGTTGGTGGGTTTGGGGACTGTGTCAGCGTGCTGGTTTGAAGACCATCTCCAGCCTCAGGCAGATCATACAACCAGGGGGTTAGAGTACCTGGCGTACGAGATACATACAAATGGGGTGAAGGGAATATGATTAGTTATTTCGGTACCTCTTGGCACATTTACAATTGATTTGAACACTGAAACGTTAATAACACAATGTGGACTGTCCTTAAATTCAAATAAATTCCATGTATGAATGAAGATGTTCTTCAGCAAACCTTTCCCATGGGAAGGTAAAGAGAATGTGATGATGCCTGTGTTATTTGAGCTCACTATCAGATGTGTATTCACACCTCTTGACTTTTTCAATAACTTTTTCCATATTTTGTTGTGTTACAGCCTAGATTTAAAACAGATTAATAAATTGAGACTTTGTGTCAAGAGCCTACACAAAAACCCATAATGTCAAAGTGGAGTAGTGTTTTAGACATTTGTGACCCAATTCAGGAAACTAGGTGTATGTCGCAAGTCACAACGTCACAGGAGAGCCGTTGAAAGTAAAACATTTTTTTTTATCAAAATATGTTTTTGAGCAGAAATTCCTTCTTGAACATGTAAACGTTCATGTGCCTTAATAACAAACTTGAACGCCATCTGTAAATTCGAATACAATTGTCAAATTACGAGCCTTGTTGGTTAAGCCACATAAAAAGTTAGCAACCTTCCCACCTGCCATGATTGGCTGAGATAATGAGTTGGGCTGGACATGCCGAGAGGAGTTCGGATTGGCCTGCCATATTGAAGGCTGCTGTCTATTTGAGCTTGTCAGTCTGTGTTGGTAGTACTGTCGAACGTGACTTTTTAAAAAATGTATTGGGTAGTGGAGCTGCATAAGTGTTGCCCTCCACTTTCTGGAGGATCAAGTTTTGTATGATTGCTAAAGAGATGGAGAAAACAGCTGTCTCCGGATCACATCTTCAAACTAAGGGCAACCGTGGTATGGCATTCCTGACAGGGAGATGCGTGCATCATGCATAATGATGCATACAGGTAAGATAGTCTAGCGTCAGCTAGCTACATTTTCAGATATTACACATTTCTAATTTTGACAGAAAGTGGTTTCATTTCAAGCTAAAGTGTACTGTTAGCTAGCTAGCTAACGTTACCTGGCTGGCTCCCTAGCTGACGTTATTATTTGTTTCCCAGAGCCGTGTGCTTTTCTAGTTAGAGCCTAATGTTAGGCATTGTTGACACTTGTTGTTTAACTAGCTAACATTAACTGGCTGGCTCATTAGCCAACGTTACATGACGTGTGTGATCTTAAACATTGTTTACCTAGCTAGGTTCATTATTTACCTAGCTAGCTATATTTCTTAAGCTAAAGTGTACTGTTAGCTGTCTGGCTCGTTAGCTAAAGTTGCGTGACGTGTGTACCACACCCGTTGAATATGGCTGGTGTCAGTAAACGTCTGCAAAAAAGCATAAAGAAATTGTTGCCAGCAGAGCTGGTTAGGCTGTTTTCATGTTATCCAGAGGTAAACAAATCATCGGCCAGAGTGTCAAGTGTGCGCTTCGAGAGCAAAAGGAGATGGGTGGGGCTAAAGCTTAGGGTGAGGGTGTGAACGATGCTGAATGGGTGTAGACAAAGAAGGGCTCTTCTCTAGATACCAAAACATTCAAAGGCAATTTTCCCAAAAGTGAGTTTACAAGTTGATCAACTTTCAAAGCAGAATTACTTTCCCATTGTTCCTCAAATGCAGTGTATTATATACCCTTTTGTAGCTCTGAGTCTCTACTTTTATCCAATGTAAAAAAACACAATTTCACATTTTGCTACATAAGACTGAATCCAGGTGGTGAGTCACATTTTTAAATCTGAAATGACTTCAAAAAAGAAGTATTCAACACCTTCGATAAGGCAAGCCTAAATAAGTTCAGGATTAAACATGTGCTTAACTTAAGCTGACAGTCCCTGGAATCGGACACTAGAGTTACATTTTTTTATATATATATATGTTTACATCGCTTATTTGATTGATTTCCCACCATTTTATAAGTCAGAAGACAGCCATCTAGACCTTCCTAGGACCATGTAAACATCCTCTGTCGAATAAACATGTATTTGCCTCCCTCTGGTGGTCGGCTGCATCATTACATCCATTTACATCACTTCACTGCAATGTTACATCAGCGGGGCATTTATCCAGCTGGACAGCTTCACGGCACAGACATGGCAAAGCAATAGCTGAATTTGTCTCAAGCAGGCGGATATAAATACATAACTGTAATAGCTCTTCGATAAAGAATGCAACCTACAAACTTCCTTAAAAATAAGTAAAGGAGTATGTGTTTTACGTCGGAGGCTGACACATTGCCTATGCTCAGAATGACAACAATGAGCCCTTTATCTAGCCATTCTTCTCGCTGTTTAAATGGCCCAAATGTTGATATAGACATTCACACATTTAGAAGATTTTGACTGTTACTAATGTCATTATGTCCTTGGTAAAGTAATAAAGAAGGTGAAATATGTTGGGTAGATGTTCCTAAAACAGATTAGAACTATATAGTGGCATGAAAAAGTATGTGAATATTTTGAATTACCTGGATTTCTGCATAAATTGGACATCAAATTTGATCTGATCTTCATCTAAGTCACAACAATAGATGATCACAGTGTGCTTAAACTAATAACAGAGAAATTATTGTATTTTTCTTGTCTATATTGAATAGAAAATTTAAACATTCACAGTGTAGGTTGGAAACAATATGTGAACCCCTAGACTAATGACTTCTCCAAAATATAATTGGAGTCAGGACTCAGCTAACCTGGAGTCCAATCAATGAGATCAGATTGGAGATGTTGGATAGAGATGTCCTGTCCTATAAAAAACATTCACAAAGTTTGAATATGCTGTTCACAAGAAGCATTGCCTGATGTGAACCATGCCTCGAACAAAAAAGATCTCAGAAGACCCAATATTAAGAATTCTTGACTTGCATAAAGCTGGAAAGGGTTACAAAAGTATTTCTAAAAGCATTGATGTTCATCAGTCCACGATAAGATAAATTGTCTAAAAATTGAGAAAGTTCAGCACTGTTGCTCCTCTCTCTAGGAGTGGCCATCATGCAAAGATGAGTACAAGTGCACAGTGCAGAATGCTCAATGAGGTTAAGAAGAATCCTAGAGTGTCAGCTAAAGACTTACATAAATCTCTGGAACACGCTAACTTCTCTGTTCACAAGTCTACGATACGTAAAACACTAAACAAGAATGCTGTTCAATGGAGGACACCACAGAAGAAGCCACTGCTGTCCAAAAATAACATTGTTGCACGTTTGAAGTTTGCAAAAGAGCACATGGATATTCCAGTGCTACTGGCAAAATATTCTGTGGACAGATGGAACTAAAATTGAGTTGTTTGGAAGGAACACACAACACTGTGTGGATAAAAAAAGGCACACCACACCAACATCAAAACCTTATCCCAAATGTAAAATATGGAGGAGGGAGAATCATGGTTTGAGGCAGCTTTGCTTCCTCAGAGCCTGGATAGCTTGCTATCATCGACAGAAAAATGTATTCCCAAATTTATCAAGACAGTTGAATCTCAATCTCTTCATTCAAAGACCCAACCATGGACAACCTTACTGACAGTTGTGGCTGCTTTGCATGATGTATTGTCACCTCTACTTTCTTGCCCTTTGTGCTGTTGTCTGTGCCCAATAATGTTTTGTACCATGTTATGCGCTGCTACAATGTTGTGCTGCTGCCATGTTGTGTTGCTGCCATGTTGTGTTGCTACCATGCTGTGTTGTCATGTGTTGCTGCCTTGCTATTTTCTTGTCTAAGGTCTCTCTTTACAGTGGCTTGTAAAAGTATTCGCCCCCTTTGGCATTTTTCCTATTTTGTTGCCTTACAAACAAAAAATAAATATTTTAATTCCAGGTGGTATCACTTGATTTGCTCAACATGCCTACCACAAAAATATTTTTTATTGTGAAACAAACAAGAAATAAGACAAAAAAAACTGAAAACTTGAGCGTGCATAACTATTCATCTCCCCAAAGTCAATACTTTGTAGAGCCACCTTTTGCAGCAATTACAGCTGCAAGTCTCTTGGGGTATGTCTCTATAAGCTTGGCACATCTAGCCACTGGGATTTTTTCCCATTCTTCAAGGCAAAATTGCTCCAGCTCCTTCAAGTTGGATGGGTTCCGCTGGTGTACAGCAATTTTAAATCATACCACAGATTCTCAATTGGATTGTGGTCCGGGCTTTAACTAGGCCATTCCAAGACATTTAAATGTTTCCCCTTAAACCACTCAAATGTTGCTTTAGCATTATGCTTAGGGCCATTGTCCTGCTCACATCTCAAATCTTTGGAAGACTGAAACAGGTTTTGCTCAAGAATTCCCTATATTTAGCACCATTCATCATTCCTTCAATTCTGACCAGTTTCCCAGTCCCTGCTGATGAAAAACATTCTCACAGCATGATGCTGCCACCACCATGCTTCACTGTGGGGATGGTGTTCTCGGAGTGATGAGAGGTGGTGGGTTTGCGCCAGACATAGCATTTTCCCTGATGGCCAGAAAGTTCCATATGTTTTGGGAGTCTCCCACATGCCTTTTGGTGAACACAAAACATGTTTGCTTATTATTTTCTTTAAGCAATGGCATTTTTCTGACCACTCTTCTGTAAAGCCCAGCTGCATGGAGTGTATGGCTTAAAGTGGTCCTATGGACAGATACTCCAATCTCCGCTGTGGAGCTTTGCAGCTCCTTCAGGGTTATCTTTGGTCTCTTTGTTGCCTCTCTGATTAATGCCCTCCTTGCTTGGTCCATGAGTTTGGTGTGCGACCCTCTCTTGGCAGGTTTGTTGTGGTGCCATATACTTTCTGTTTTTTAATAATGGATTCAAAGTTTTTGATATTTTTTTATAACCCAACCCTGATCTATACTTCTCCACAACTTTGTCCCTGACCTGTTTGGAGAGCTCCTTGGTCTTCATGGTGCCGCTTGCTTGGTGGTGCCCCTTGCTTAGTGTGGTTGCAGACTCTGGGGCCTTTCAGAACAGTTGTGTGTATATATACTGAGATCATGTGACACTTAAATAAAGTCCACCTGTGTGCAATCTGACTAATAATGTGACTTCTGAAGGTAATTGTTTGCACCTGATCTTATTTAGGGGCTTCATAGCAAAAGGGGTGAATACATATGCATGCACCACTTTTCCGTTTTAAAATGTTTGTATTTTTTTTAAGCAAGTTTTTCATTTCACTTGACCAATTTGGATGATTTTGTGTATGTCCATTACATCCAAATACAAATCCATTTAAATTAAAGGTTGTAATGCAACAAAATAGGAAAAATGCCAAGGGGGTGAATAGTTTTGCAAGGCACAGTATGTAGTGTTGTGTTGTCTCTCTTGTCATGATGTGTGTTTTGTCCTATATTATTTTTTTAAAATCCCAGCCTCCTTCCCCGAAGGAGGGCTTTTGCCTTTTGGTAGGCCGTCAATGTAAATAAGAATTTGTTCTTAACTGACTTACCTAGTTAAATAAAGGTTAAATAAAAAGTTAAATACATTTCGCAGGAGAATGTATGGCTATCTGTTCGCCAATTGATGCTCAACAGAAGTTGGGTGATGCAACAGGACAATGACCCAAAACACAGAAGTAAATCAACAACAGAATGGCTTAAACAGAAGAAAATACGCCTTCTGGAGTGGCCCAGTCAGAGTCCTGACCTCAACCCGATTGAGATGCTGTGGCATGACCTCAAGAGAGCGGTTCACACCAGAATAACTGAAACAGTTTTGTAAAGAGGAATGGTCCAAAATTCTTCCTGACCGTTGTGCAGGTCTGATCTGCAACTACAGAAAACGTTTGGTTGAGGTTATTGCTGCCAAAGGAGGGTCAACCAGTTATTAAATCCAAGGGATCACATTTTTTTTTCCCACCGTGCACTGTGAATTTGTAGATGGTGTGTTCAATAAAAACATGAAAACGTGTAATTGTATGTGTGTTATTAGTTTCAGCAGACTGTTTGTCTATAGTTGTGACTTTTATGAAGATCAGATAAAATTTCATGACCAATTTATGCAGAAATCCAGGTAATTCCAAAGGGTTCACATAATTTTTCTTGCCACTGTATATGGACAATATATCATTCACATATTACATTCACATTCATTCATGTTTTCTTATTTTTATCGTACCATAATATTTGTATATGTTTTATTATACTTTTCTTGTGTACTTTTCTTGTGTACTTTTTTTTGACCCGTCTACCAGTAGGTTCCCTTCTTTGAAAGGCATTGGGAAATCTCCCTGGTCTTTGTGGTTGAATCCATGTTTGAAATTCACTTCTCAACTGAGGACCTTATACTTATTGACTCAAGACACTTCAGCTTTTCATTTTTTATTAATTTGTACAATTTTCTAAAAAAATAAATCCCCTTTGACAATTTGGGTTATTGTGTGTAGGCCAGTGACACACAATCTCAGTCTGTAACACAACAAAATGTGGAAAAAGTCAAGGGGTATGAAATACTTTCTGAAGGCACTGTATTTTCAAGCATGCTGGTGGCTGCATCATGTTATGGGTATGCTTGTCACTGGCAAGGACTAGGGAGTTTTTTTGGATAAAAAGAAACAGAGTAAAACCTGGTTCGGTCTGCCTTCCAACAGACACTGGGAGACAAATTCATCTTTCAGCAGGACAATAACCTAAAACAGGTGGAGTTGTATACACTGGAGTTGCTTACCAAGACGACATTGAATGTTCCTGAAAGGCCTTGCTATAGTTTTGACTTAAATTGTTTTGAAAATCTATGGCAAGACTTGAAAAAGGCTGTCTAGCAATGATCAACAACCAACTCGACAGATCTAGAATCATGTGCAATCCAGGTGTGCAAATGTGTACAATCCAGGTGTCTAGGCTGTAACACAACAAAATGTGGAATAATAATTAAATGGGTATGAATACTTTCTGAAGGCACTGTACACAAAGTAAACATTTAACTGAACTATTAGCTAGCTATATGTGTCATAATAATCTAGCTAGCCAGATAATTTAACAGGCAAAAATGACCTAAAACTTATTATATGCAATGTACATGTCAATTCTTTGTAGCTATCTAACTAGCTAACTATAGTGGGTGTTTTAGGCAGTTAAACATGCCAAAATTAACACAGTATGTCTTTGTTAAGGTATCAAGATAAGATATTGTAGTCAGGCAACATATGAGATGTGAAACATTTTAATCCGAAGTCTGAGTTTTCATTTCTCTTGCTTCAACTCAAATAATGCCATTGATTTCAATCAATTGTACATTATTTTTTACGCGATTGCATCATATTTTCTGTTCATACATTCAGTTTAATGTTGCATTGATGCATGGGGGTGGCAGGTCGCCTAGGGGTTAGAGCGTTGGGCCAGTAACTGAAGGGTTGCTAGATCGAATCCCCAAGCTGACAAGGTAAAAAATCTGTCGTTCTGCCCCCCCCCCAGGTTCCGATTTGTGTACTCAGAGCATGGTAATATGCATTTTGATAGAAAACCATACAAGCTGTTCCGCCAACCCGGCAACAGTCAGTGTATTCAATGTCACTTGTCTAATGAGTCACTCACCTCAGTGTTCTCCTGCTCAACAGCGTGAACATGTCTATTTTTCTTTCGTTGGAATGTCGTTGGAATTTTCTCTGATCTCATTTTACTCATTCAAGGAAAGGAAGAGGAGAAGGAGGAGTAGAAGGAGAAAAAAGAGAAGAAGGAGAAAAAGAAGGAAGAGGAAATAGAGAAAGAAGAGGGTAGCACTCCAGTAGGAGAGTCCATAACCCTTCCTCATCGCTATGACAATTAACCACCTAGAGGCTTCTTCTGACATTCTCCCTTTCATCAGCACAGTCCTCTGGCATTCTTGCTTCAGGTGGCCCTTCCAATTAATACACTAAGGTTAAGTTCTAATTTCAATTCCCCCTTTCTCACTCCCCCTCCTGCTTCAGGTCCATAACTACACTAGGGCTGAGTTCCAATTCCTCTTTTCTCAGTACCCCTAAAGGATTTAGAATGGGGTAAGCATGGGTTCGTAGTTGTTTCCACCATATGTTGCGGGCGTTCCATTAAAATGTGCACTCCTCCTCATGCATTTAATAAAAGGACTGTATTGGAAAGGGAAATGGTGTTTCCACTTGGCTATATTCCTTACATCATTCCATTCCTTTTAAATGTATGAGGGGGAGTGAATAAGTGGACACTGAGAAAAAGAGAATTGACAATGACTACCTGTTCAGAGTGAGGCTGTGAATCCTCTGATTGACCATAACTACCTGTTCAAAGTGAGGCTGTGAATCCTCTGATTGACCATAACTACCTGTTCAGAGTGAGGCTGTGAATCCTCTGATTCACCATAACTACCTGTTCAGAGTGAGGCTGTGAATCCTCTGATTGACCATAACTACCTGTTCAAAGTGAGGCTGTGAATCCTCTGATTGACCATAACTACCTGTTCAGAGTGAGGCTGTGAATCCTCTGACCATAACTACCTGTTCAGAGTGAGGCTGTGAATCCTCTGATTTACCATAACTACCTGTTCAGAGTGAGACTGTGAATCCTCTGATTGACCATAACTACCTGTTCAGAGTGAATCGTCTGTCTGGCTTTGACAGTTGCACTTGGAAGAAAAAAACAAGAGGAAAATAATCCATCGAACAGATGACTACCTTTACACTGCTTGAACATTCCAATTGGAAACAACAGAGGCTATGTTCAATTCAGTTATGCTTGCGATATTGGAAACTACAGAAGCTATGTCAACTTCAGTTATCCTGGTGACATTGCAATTATTCATTGCAATAATTTGTTGATATAAACTCAGCAAAAAAAGAAACGTCTCTTTTTCAGGACCATGTCTTTCAAAGATCATTTGTAAAAATCCCAATAACTTCACAGATCTTCATTGTAAAGGGTTTAAACACTGTTTCCCATGCTTGTTCAATGAACTCATTGAACTGCTCAGACTGTCTGCAATAGGCTGAGAGAGGCTGGACTGAGGGCTTGTAAGGCAGGTCCTCACCAGACATCACCGGCAACAACGTCGCCTATGGGCACAAACCCACCGTCGCTGGACCAGACAGGACTGGCAAAAAGTACTCTTCACTGACGAGTCGTGGTTTTGTCTCACCGGGGTGATGGTCAGATTCACGTTTATCATAGAAGGAATGAGCGTTACACCGAGGCCTGTACTCTGGAGCGGGATCGATTTGGAGGTGGAGTGTCCGTCATTGTCTGGGGTGGTGTGTCATAGCTTCATCGGACTGAGCTTGTTGTCATTGCTGGCAATCTCAACACTGTGCGTTACAGGGAAGACATCCTCCTCCCTAATGTGGTACCCTACCTGCAGGCTCATCCTGACATGACCCTCCAACATGACAATGCCACCAGCCATACTGCTCGTTCTATATGTGATTTCCTGCAAGGCAGGAATATCAGTGTTCTGCCATGGCCTGCGAATAGCCCGGATCTCAATCCCATTGAGCACGTCTGGGACCTGTTGGATCGGAGGGTGAGGGCTAGGGCCATTCCCCCTATAAATGTCCGGGAACTTGCAGGTGCCTTGGTGGAAGAGTGGGTTAACATCTCACAGCAATAACTGGCAAATCTGGTAGAGTCCATGAGGAGGAGATGCATTCCAGTACTTAATGCAGCTGGTGGCCACAACAGATACTGACTGTTACTTTTGTTCAGGGACACTATATTCAATTTATGTTAGTCACATGTCTGTGGAACTTGTTCAGTTTATGTCTCAGTTGTTGAATCTTGTTATGTTCATACAAATATTTACACATGTTAAGTTTGCTGAAAATAAACTCAGTTGACAGTGAGAGGATGTTTCTTTTTTTGCTGAGTTAATTAACACATCTCATGTGGTGATATACTATAGCTGGGAAACATTTGACACAGTCCTTTTCAATATAATATTTGTTAAAAAGACCAAACTGTGGTGCAGTTTAAGCTTTGATCCAGTCTACTAGGAATGAGAGCGGACTGCTGATTGAGTCTCAAAGTGAAACTGTGACAGATCTGCCCATTGTATGTCATAGTCCCATCTACCTACAGCAATGTAGCTCTGTCCACTGCTGGGGTAATAAATTAGTGGTTCTGATTGATGTGCTGGTAAAGTTCCAGCACACAAAAAAACTGAAATGGAGAGCAAAGAGAAGGAGAAAAACAAAATCTACAACCATAATTAATTTCCTGGAGTATAGCAGGCTAGCTTCTTCTGCTGCTGCCTGAGTATAGCAGGCTAGCTTCTTCTGCTTCTCCCTGAGTATAGCAGTCTAGCTTCTTCTGCTCATCTTTGAGTATAGCAGTCTGACTTCTTCTGCTTCTCCTTGGGTATTGCAGGCTGACTTCTTCTGCTTCTCCTTGGGTATTGCAGGCTGACTTCTTCTGCTTCTCCTTGGGTATAGCTAGGGTGACCATATTTTAGTTTTCAAAAAAGAGGACAGTCGGAGCGGGAAGCAGACGGACACAGTGGGTGGTAAATACAAATGCGTTCACAACCATGCAACCATGTTATTGAACTTTAATACATGAAGTAAAACATCCTTTCCATTCAACTGTTGGCCCTCAACAATAGAATAATAACAACAACAAAAAAATCATTGTTTAGCTTTTAACACCTTTCTTTTCATGGCCATAGGTTAAAATAAAATACAAAAAAACAGTTATAAAAAAATACACTATTTCAGTCAAAAATAATGTCAGTCCTCCTGATGCTCTCTGGTATACTTTCCCGAAGATCGAATCTTTCCCAACAGTCCTTGATTACCAATCAAATAGGCATGAAAGTCTTTGCAAGACATGTTTTTAAAGTTGTATTGTGTACACAGAAGCCCCTTCAGTGACTCAACAGACAAGTGATTCCTTTCCTTTGTCCACTGGCTTTGCATCAGTGAAAAAACTCTCTCTACATTTGCATTGTGAGAAGGAATAGCAAAGAAAAACTGTGCAATCTTCAGTAGCTCTGAATGAAAATCTATGCTTTTGGACCTTTACAAATATTTGGTCCACTTCTTGTGTGCTTGCAGATTACTGAACTCTCCATCACTGTTACACCTTTCTGTGAATTTCTTCAGGTTGGTGACCTGATCAAAGCACTTTGCATCATCAATTGGCACCCCCTTTTCTCCCAGGTGTTTTATACATGCTTCTATGTCACTCCAGTCAGGTGTCTCACTCAGATCCATCCACATGAAAGAGGAGAACTCCTCCATGGGTGCCATCCATTTCTCCAGATACTCCAGGCATGAACTGTACATACCCTGTACTTGAGCACTGAAATGGTCACAATTCTTACCAAGTCCATCCTTGTGCTTTTGTGCCAATAGTCTCTTAACTTTAAGGGACATGAAGTTATTGGTCTTGCGTTCAAGAAGCATGGTGTGGACTTTGTTCAAAAGGTTCTTCACTTCCACAATTTAATTACTCTCCCTTTCCATCTCTTGGATATGTGAATGAAACACACACATGAGTGAGTGCATGTGCCAGAGGTAAATTTCACTGAACTCATCTTCAAAAAACTTCTTGATCAAGGAGGGTGTTTTTTCCTGTGACAAAAAGAATGCTTTCAAGGCTGGAAACATCTGTAGCAGCCTCTCAATACCTGGGAATAATGACAGCCATCGCGTCTTGCTGTGAGAAAGCAGACTTCTGTATTCAACATCAACAAATTCACAGTGCTCCTTCAGATTCTCTGTGTGCACAGTGTAGATGTGAAAGTATTGACATATTTTGAAGATGATGTTCTCAATATCGACATCTAGTGTGTCTGCCCCGTAATGAACACAATTGTTCAAGACGTGTGCTGGGCAGCCCACACCGATTAAAGACTTGTTCTGCAATGACTTCTTTAAGTTTGCCAAAACATTCGTTCCTTCTTCATCACGCTGGATTCCCCCGAACATTGTATTGCAGTTGTTACCTGTAAATGCAATATATTTGGAAAAAATCCCATTATTTTCCAGTGTTTCTTTGATGTATTGCGCGATTGTATCAGCTGTCTCATTTGGAGTGTTTTTAACTTCGACTAATTTACTTTGCACGCCACCATTCTTCCAATCAAAATACTGAATAAGCAGAGGGAATATTTTCACAGCACCGTGATTGCTCCCATCAGTAGAAACACCACAGTAAGGTATGTCTTCTAGTGCTTTCTGAGCTATGTCGACAGAATGTGGTGCTATCACAGCGTTAACAATTGCTTCGGTCTTAGTACGAGCGCTTGAACATTTTCGCGCAGTCTCGGAATCAGGGAAAGCCTTTTTTAACAAGGCCGACGTGCAGTCCATTGATCTGTAGCTATTGTGATGCTTCGTGTTGTGGAATGCAAAAACTCCCTCGGCAGCAGTAACAGCATTTTCTGTTTTACCTGCTCTCACAAAATAGTCAGTTAATTTACCTGACAAACTCTCTCCTTTAGCTGCAATTTTTTGTTTTGCGGAGCTTATGTGGGCTTCTAGGTCGCTAGCACCTTTATTTGACACTGACACGTACGTGCCAGCTTTGCAGGTCATGCATTCTGCTTCACACGGATCCCGACCAAGACGAAAACACGGGAATTTTCTCTGTAAATCGTCTATGAATTTACATTTGCGTTTGGGCATTTTTACGCTGTTCTGGAGCCATGTGCCAATGTTGACAAGCAAGCTGCTGCTCTGTCTCTTGGCTGTTGCCATGGTGAGGGTAATTACATTTACATTTACATTTAAGTCATTTAGCAGACGCTCTTATCCAAAGCGACTTACAAAATGGTGCATTCACCTTATGATATCCAGTGGAACAACCACTTTACAATAGTGCATCTAAATCTTTTAAGGGGGGGGGGGGGTTAGAAGGATTACTTTATCCTATCCTAGGTATTCCTTAAAGAGGTGGGGTTTCAGGTGTCTCCGGAAGGTGGTGATTGACTCCGCTGTCCTGGCGTCGTGAGGGACCTTGTTCCACCATTGGGGTGCCAGAGCAGCGAACAGTTTTGACTGGGCTGAGCAGGAACTGTGCTTCCTCAGAGGTAGGGGGGCCAGCAGGCCAGTGGTGGATGAACGCAGTGCCCTTGTTTGGGTGTAGGGCCTGATCAGAGCCTGAAGGTATGGAGGTGCCGTTCCCTTCACAGCTCCGTAGGCAATCACCATGGTCTTGTAGCAGATGCGAGCTTCAACTGGAAGCCAGTGGAGAGAGCGGAGGAGCGGGGTGACGTGAGAGAACTTGGGAAGGTTGAACACCAGACGGGCTGCGGCGTTCTGGATGAGTTGTAGGGGTTTAATGGCACAGGCAGGGAGCCCAGCCAACAGCGAGTTGCAGTAATCCAGACGGGAGATGACAAGTGCCTGGATTAGGACCTGCGCCGCTTCCTGTGTGAGGCAGGGTCGTACTCTGCGAATGTTGTAGAGCATGAACCTACAGGATCGGGTCACCGCCTTGATGTTAGTGGAAAACGACAGGGTGTTGTCCAGGATCACGCCAAGGTTCTTAGCACTCTGGGAGGAGGACACAAGGGAGTTGTCAACCGTGATGGCGAGATCATGGAACGGGCAGTCCTTCCCCGGGAGGAAGAGCAGCTCCGTCTTGCCGAGGTTCAGCTTGAGCTGGTGATCCGTCATCCACACTGATATGTCTGACAGACATGCAGAGATGCGATTCGCCGCCTGGTTATCAGAAGGGGGAAAGGAGAAGATTAATTGTGTGTCGTCTGCATAGCAATGATAGGAGAGACCATGTGAGGATATGACAGAGCCAAGTGACTTGGTGTATAGCGAGAATAGGAGAGGGCCTAGAACAGAGCCCTGGGGGACACCAGTGGTGAGAGCGCATGGTGCGGAGACAGATTCTCGCCACGCCACCTGGTAGGAGCGACCTGTCAGGTAGGACGCAATCCAAGCGTGGGCCGCGCCGGAGATGCCCAACTCGGAGAGGGTGGAGAGGAGGATCTGATGGTTCACAGTATCAAAGGCAGCAGATAGGTCTAGAAGGATGAGAGCAGAGGAGAGAGAGTTAGCTTTAGCAGTGCGGAGAGCCTCCGTGACACAGAGAAGAGCAGTCTCAGTTGAATGCCCAGTCTTGAAACCTGACTGATTAGGATCAAGAAGGTCATTCTGAGAGAGATAGCAGGAGAGCTGGCCAAGGACGGCACGTTCAAGAGTTTTGGAGAGAAAAGAAAGAAGGGATACTGGTCTGTAGTTGTTGACATCGGAGGGATCGAGTGTAGGTTTTTTCAGAAGGGGTGCAACTCTCGCTCTCTTGAAGACGGAAGGGACGTAGCCAGCGGTCAAGGATGAGTTGATGAGCGAGGTGAGGAAGGGGAGAAGGTCTCCGGAAATGGTCTGGAGAAGAGAGGAGGGGATAGGGTCAAGTGGGCAGGTTGTTGGGCGGCCGGCCGTCACAAGACGCGAGATTTCATCTGGAGAGAGAGGGGAGAAAGAGGTCAAAGCACAGGGTAGGGCAGTGTGAGCAGGACCAGCGGTGTCGTTTGACTTAGCAAACGAGGATCGGATATCGTCAACCTTCTTTTCAAAATGGTTGACGAAGTCATCCGCAGAGAGGGAGGAGGGGGGGGAGGGGGAGGAGGATTCAGGAGGGAGGAGAAGGTAGCAAAGAGCTTCCTAGGGTTAGAGGCAGATGCTTGGAATTTAGAGTGGTAGAAAGTGGCTTTAGCAGCAGAGACAGAAGAGGAGAATGTAGAGAGGAGTGAGTGAAAGGATGCCAGGTCCGCAGGGAGGCGAGTTTTCCTCCATTTCCGCTCGGCTGCCCGGAGCCTTGTTCTGTGAGCTCGTAGTGAGTCGTCGAGCCACGGAGCAGGAGGGGAGGACCGAGCCGGCCTGGAGGATAGGGGACAGAGAAAATCAAAGGATGCAGAAAGGGAGGAGAGGAGGGTTGAGGAGGCAGAATCAGGAGATAGGTTGGAGAAGGTTTGAGCAGAGGGAAGAGATGATAGGATGGAAGAGGAGAGAGTAGCGGGAGAGAGAGAGCGAAGGTTGGGACGGCGCAATACCATCCGAGTAGGGGCAGAGTGAGAAGTGTTGGATGAGAGCAAGAGGGAAAAGGATACAAGGTAGTGGTCGGAGATTTGGAAGGGAGTTGCAATGAGATTAGTGGAAGAACAGCATCTAGTAAAGATGAGGTCAAGCGTATTGCCTGCCTTGTGAGTAGGGGGGGAAGGTGAGAGGGTGAGGTCAAAAGAGGAGAGGAGTGGAAAGAAGGAGGCAGAGAGGAATGAGTCAAAGGTAGACGTGGGGAGGTTAAAGTCACCCAGAACTGTGAGAGGTGAGCCATCCTCAGGAAAGGAACTTATCAAGGCGTCAAGCTCATTGATGAACTCTCCAAGGGAACCTGGAGGGCGATAAATGATAAGGATGTTAAGCTTGAAAGGGCTGGTAACTGTGACAGCATGGAATTCAAATGAGGAGATAGACAGATGGGTCAGGGGAGAAAGAGAGAATGTCCACTTGGGAGAGATGAGGATTCCAGTGCCACCACCCCGCTGGCTCGATGCTCTAGGGGTATGCGAGAACACGTGGGCAGACGAAGAGAGAGCAGTAGGAGTAGCAGTGTTATCTGTGGTAATCCATGTTTCCGTCAGCGCCAGGAAGTCTAGGGACTGGAGGGTAGCATAGGCTGAGATGAACTCAGCCTTGTTGGCTGCAGACCGGCAGTTCCAGAGGCTGCCGGAGACCTGGAACTCCACGTGGGTCGTGCGCGCTGGGACCACCAGGTTAGAGTGGCAGCGGCCACGCGGTGTGAAGCGTTTGTATGGCCTGTGCAGAGAGGAGAGAACAGGGATAGACAGACACATAGTTGACAAGCTACAGAAGTGTTGTTTCTTGTATTATTGTCTCCTGTGTCTTTAGAGAACTGTTTCACTTTGATATCCTTTTTCTTCTGTCCTGATTCTCTTTCTTTTCTTCTGTTAACTAGATATTCTTTGTTGTTCTTCGTTAGCTAGCTAGCTTCTTCCAAAAGAGTCCCTAGCAACTGCTTAGCAACTGGTAAACAATTCAGCTTGCTAAGATAACTACAATTTTATGAAAAATTGTTATTTTTCAAAACGCCTATCTTCTTTGTTTGTTGCTTGTTTTTTCTCCTATTCAGTCTTGCAGTTTTCTTTTGCTTTTTTCCGATGTACTTCACTCTAAAAACCATGTAAATTTCAATATTTGTAGGAGCTCATTTTTCAGCTGCTGCTGCTCAAATTGGAGTTCCGGAACCAGATAATCAACCAGGTAATGATTGAGATGCAGTTTGACCAATGTTTGCGTAGGCCTACATGACCCACCAATGGTGGCGTGTGAGAAGGCGGGACCTAAAGAGAAAGGTCAAAGCAAGGCAAAACCCCAAAAACGCACACAATGAATGGCGACTGTAGAAAGCAAAAGCCGAATCCCGGACATTTTGGGCAATTTAGAAATCCTTGCCGGACGCATTTTTTTAGGTCCAAAAAGAGGACATGTCAGGGAAAAAGAGGATGTATGGTCACCCTAGTATAGCAGGCTAGCTTCTTCTGCCTGAGTATAGCAGGCTGACTTCTTCTCCTTGGGTATAGCAGGCTAGCTTCTACTGCTGCTGCCTGCTGCTGCCTATTCAGCATAACTGCTTCAAAAAGCCTAAACTTTTCACTGTAAGCAAAGGACAGAGAGTAACAGAGAGAGGGGGAGAGAGAGAGACAGAGAATGACAGAGAGAGAGAGAGAGAGAGCGAGAGAGTCCTCCAACCATTGCCATCTCCATTTCGCAGCAGGCTGAGCAGCAGTCGTGGAGGTAGGTAGCTGGCTGCTGTGCCCGACTGCCCAGGCTCCTGTCCCCCACACCCAGCCTCTCCTTTATCTCTCTCCTCTCCTCTCTTTCTCCTCTCCTCCTGTCGGACAGATTAATGGTGCCCATCCCTCCATCCTAGGGCCTGCTCGTCTGGTCGAAAAGCTGCCTGATGGGCTGATGATGAGCAGTAAGTCTCATCCAGACAGGCCCACCCATCTCTCTCTTTGTCTATCCATCACTTCTCTCTCTCTCTGTGCTCTCTCACCCTTTTTCTCTTTCCTTTATCTCTTTGTCTCTCTCTCTCTCTATCTGTCTCTCTGTCTTTCTCTCTCTCTTGTCCCCTCGCTCTCTATCTGTCTGTCTGTCTCTCTCTCTCTCTTGTCCCCGCTCTCTCTATCTCTCTATCTATATGTCTGTCTGTCTGTCTGTCTGTCTGTCTGTCTGTCTGTCTGTCTGTCTGTCTGTCTGTCTGTCTGTCTGTCTGTCTGTCTGTCTGTCTGTCTGTCTGTCTGTCTGTCTGTCTGTCTGTCTGTCTGCGGGAAACATATGTTAACATTGATAAAGCAAGTGAAGTAGATAATATACAAAAGTGAAATAAACAATACAAATGAATAGTAAACATTACATTACATTCTCCCTTTTCTTGTGGCAACAGGTCACAAATCTTGCTGCTGTGATGGCACAATGTGGTATTTCACCCAGTAGATTGGGTTTGTTTTAAATTCTTTGTGGATCTGTGTAATCTCTCTCTCTGTCTCTCTCTCTGTCTCTCTCTCTGTCTCTCTCTCTGTCTCGCTCACGCACACACATACTAGTGTGTTTCTTCATGATCCAATATGTCTATTTTATGTTATTTGTCACATATGTGTTTAGCAAATGATATTGCGGGTGTATCGAAATACTTGTGCTTCTAGTTCCGACAATGGAGCAATATCTAACAAGTAGCAATTTCACAACAAATACCCAATACTCCCAATACACCAAATACACCCAATAGACACATATCTAAGTAAAGGAATGGAATTAAGAATATATAAATATATGGACGAGCAATGTCAGAGCTGCATAGATTGAGATACAGTAGAATAGTATAGAATACAGTATATACATATGAGATGAGTAATGCAAGATATGTAAACATTATTAAAGTGACATTATTAAAGTGTGAGGTGTATGCTTTTGTTTCAACGTAGATTTTCTTTAGGACCGCCCAAAAACAATCTGTGTGACCCTAATTTAACCAACTGTCGTAAAAGGTTGTTAGCCTAACTAACCATTCAGCCTATTCAGTCAATGACTCCACTGGTTTGCTGTATAAAACCTTTTATCTAGTTCCTGCATCCGAGGTTGTTGCTCTGGCTCATTTAAAAATACAAAACTTGATGGTCCTAAGAGAAGTACGTGGAACATCCTTCAGGGAAAGCCCTTTAATGGAAGGGTATCTAAGAGGAGCAAAATATATCATATCATCAATCAGCAGCGTATGTCCTTTGATTCTGATATTTGTGGTGTTTTGGGAGATGAGGTAATTAATTGTTAAATTTTCTGCTTTGATTTGATACATAATATAAGATAGAACCTTTAAATCAAAGTGTACATGTGTGAGAATCTGTCTTTATATGTTTCCTCGCTCTATTTTTCTCTCTCTGTCAATTATTCTTTTTTTCAATTTAAAGGGGGCTTTATTGGCATGGCAAATATATATGTTTAAATTGCCAAAGCAAGTGAAATAGATAATAAACAAAAGTGAAATAAACAATAAAAAATGACCAGTTAACATTACACTCACAGAAGTTCCAAAAGAGTAGAGACATTTCAAATGTCAAATTATGTCTATATACGGTATTGTAACGATGTGCAAATAGTTAAAGTACAAAAGGGAAAATAGATATGGCTTGTATTTACAATGGCATTTGTTCTTCACAGGTTGCCCTTTTCTTGAGGCAACAGGTCACTGCTGTGATTGCACACTGTGGTATTTCACCCAATAGTTAAGGTAGTTTATCAAAATTGGGTTTGTTTTCGAATTCTTTGTGGAACTGTGTAATCTGATGGAAATATACAGTTGAAGTCGAAAGTTTATATACACTTAGGTTGGAGTCATTCAATTTTTAGTGACAGGGGGCAGTATTCGGAAATTCAGATGAATGACGTGCCCAAATTAAAATGCCTGCTACTCTGGCCCAGAAGGTAGGATATGCATATAATTAGTAGATTTGGATAGAAAACACTCTGAAGTTTCTAAAATGGTTTGAATGATGTCTGAGAGTATAACAGAACTCATAATGGCGGCAAAAACCTGATAAAAAATCCAACCAGGAAGTGGTTTGTAGTTTTTCAACTGATTGCCTTTCCAAACTACAGTGTCTTTGGGGTCATTTTGCACTTCCTAAGGCTTCCACTAGATGTCAACAGTCTTTAGAACCTTGTTTCATGCTTCTACTGTTACTGGGGAGAGAATAAGAGCTGTCCAGTGAGTTGTTTACTACGCAGTCACACAGGCGCGCCGTTCCTTCTTTTTCCTCTGTAATGTATACGCTAATGTCCGGTTGGAACATTATCGAAGATTTATGTTAAAAAGACCCTAAGGATTGATTGTAAACATCATTTGACATGTTTCTACGAACGGTAATGGAACTATTTGACTTTTCGTCTCGGGTTTTGCGTTCATGTATTATGTCTTTGGATTAGTGATCTGAACGCGCAAACAAAACGGAGGTATTTGGACATCAATATGGAGTTTATCGAACAAAACAAACATTTCTTGTGGAAGTGGGAGTCCTGGGAGTGCATTCTGATGAAGATCAGCAAAGGTAATTTAAGATTTATAATACTATTTCTGAGTTTTGTTGACTCCAGAACTTGGCGGGTAACTGTATAGCTTGCTTTGATGGCTGAGCTCTGTACTCAGAATATTGAACAATGTGCTTTCGCCGTAAAGCTGTTTTGAAATCTGACACAGCGGTTGCATTAAGGAGAAGTGTATCTATAATTCTTTCAATAACTGTTGTACATTTTATCAACGTTTATGATGAGTATTTTTGTAAATTGATCATTCACCGGAAGTTTTGGGAGGCAAAACATTTCTAAACATCATGCGCCAATGTAAAATGGGGTTTATGGATATAAATATGAACTTTATCGAACAAAACATACATGTATTGTGTAACATTGAGTCCTGGGAGTGTCATCTGATGAAGATCATCAAAGGTTAGTGATTAACCTGTTGGGGCTAGGGGGCAGTATTTTCACGGCCGGATAAAAAAAATGTACCCGATTTAAACTGGTTACTACTCTTACCCAGAAGGTAGGATATGCATATTAGTAGATTTGGATAGAAAACACTCTGAAGTTTCTAAAACTGTTTGAATGGTGTCTGTGAGTATAACAGAACTCATATGGCAGGCCAAAACCTGAGAAGTTTCCATGCAGGAAGTGGCCTGTCTGACAACTTCTTCCCCTTCTTGATTATCTCTATCCATTACAAAGGATCTCTGCTGTTACGTGACACTTCCTACGGCTCACATGGGCTCTCAGAAGGCGGCAAAAAGCTGAATCGTGGCTTTGCAGGCTCTGGCTGAAAAAAAGTAGCGCGTTTGGGTAGCGGCTGGTTACAGTACTGTGAGACTCAGGCGCGTGCCCGTGTCGACCGAATGCTTTGTTTTCTTTCCTCTGTTTACCTAAACGGAGATTCCCGGTCGGAATTATTATCGCTTTTTTACGAGAAAAATGTCATAAAAATGGATTTTAACCTGTTTGGGCTAGGGGGCAGTATTGAGAATTTTGGAAAAAATATGTGCCCATTTTTAACTGCCTCCTACACCAACTCAGAAGCTAGAATATGCATATTATTGTTCAGGTTTGGATAGAAAACACCCTAAAGTTTCTAAAACTGTTTGAATGGTGTCTGTGAGTATAACAGAACTCCTATGGCAGGCAAAAACCTGTCAAGGTTTCATGCAGGAAGTGGCCTGTCTGACAAGGAGTCGTGCGTCTTGCATCTGTTTATTGAAGAGTAAGGATCTTAGCTGTAACGTGACAATTCCCAGGGCTCCAATAGGCTCTCAGAACCCGGGAAAAACCTGAACGATGACGAGGCAGCCTCTGGCTGAAACAGATTATCGCCTTATCCAAGTGGCCGATCAGAGGACCATTGAATGAGGCGCGTGCACGATTCGCCCCCGTGGAGAAATTTCATTCGGCTGTTTAGCTTATTGCAGATTCCCGGTCGGAATATTATCGCTTTTCTACGAGATAAATGGCATAAAAATTGGTTTTAAACAGCGGTTGACATGCTTCGAAGTACGGTAATGGAATATTTAGACATTTTTTGTCACGCCATGCGCCATGCGCACGACCGTTATTTACCATTCGTATAGTGTCTAGAACGCACCAACAAAACAGAGGATATTTGGAAATAACGATGGATTATTTGGGACCAAACCTACATTTGTTATTGAAGTAGAAGTCCTGGGAGTGCATTCTGACGAAGAACAGGAAAGGTAAGAACATTTTTCTTATAGGAAATAGGATTTTGGTGAAGGCTAATCTTGCCGGGTGTCTAAATAGCTAGCCGTGATGGCTGGGCTATGTACTGAGAATATTGCAAAATGTGCTTCATCCGAAAAGCTATTTTAAAATCGGACATATCGAGTGCATAGAGGAGTAATGTATCTATAATTCTTAAAATAATTGTTATGCTTTTTGTGAACGTTTATCGTGAGTAATTTAGCAAACTGTTAGTAAATTCCCCGGAAGTTTGCGGGGGGTATGCTAGTTCTGAACGTCACATGCTAATGTAAAAAGCTGTTTTTTGATATAAATATGAACTTGATTGAACAGACATGCATGTATTGTATAACATAATGTCCTAGGTGTGTCATCTGATGAAGATCATAAAAGGTAAGTGCTGCATTTAGCTGTGGTTTGGGTTTTTGTGACATTATATGCTAGCTTGAAAAATGGGTGTCTGATTATTTCTGGCTGGGCACTCTCCTGACATAATGTAATGTTTTGCTTTCGTTGTAAAGCCTTTTTGAAATCGGACAGTGTGGTTAGATAAAGGAGAGTCTTGTCTTTAAATAGCTGTAAAATAGTCATATGTTTGAGAAATTGAAGTAATAGTATTTCAAACGATTCAAAAATCGCGCCACTGAATTCAGGTGGCTGTTACGTAGGTGGGACGAATTCGTCCCGCCTTGCCCATAGAGGTTAAACAGCGGTTGACATGCTTCGAAGTACGGTAATTTAATATTTAGACATTTTTTGTCACGAATTGCGCCATGCTCGTGACCCTGATTTACCATTTCGGATAGTGTCTGGAACGCACGAACAAAACACCGCTATTTGGATATAACGATGGATTATTTTGGACCAAACCAACATTTGTTATTGAAGTAGCAGTCCTGGGACTGCATTCTGACGAAGAACAAGAAAGGTAAGAACATTTTTCTTATAGGAAATGTGATTTTGGTGAAGGCTGAACTGCGTGGGTGTCTAAATAACTAGCCCTGTGATGCCGGGCTATGTACTTAGAATATTGCAAAATGTGCTTCATCCGAAAAGCTATTTTAAATTCGGACACATCGAGTGCATAGAGGAGTAATGTATCTATAATTCTTAAAATAATTGTTATGCTTTTTGTGAACGTTTATCGTGAGTAATTTAGCAAACTGTTAGTAAATTCCCCGGGGGGTATGCTAGTTCTGAACGTCACATGCTAATGTAAAAAGCTGGTTTTTGATATAAATATGAACTTGATTGAACAAAACATGCATGTATTGTATAACATAATGTCCTAGGGTTGTCATCTGATGAAGATCATAAAAGGTTAGTGCTGCATTTAGCTGTCTTCTGGGTTTTGGTGACATTATATGCTGGCTTGAAAAATGGGTGTCTGATTATTTATGGCTTGGTACTCTGCTGACATAATCTAATGTTTTGCTTTCGTTGTAAAGCCTTTTTGAAATCGGACAGTGTGGTTAGATTAACGAGAGTCTTGTCTTTAAATAGCTGTAAAATAGTCATATGTTTGAGAAATTGAAGTAATAGGATTTTTAAGGTTTTGAAAATCGCGCCACAGGCTGCAAGTGGCTGTTACGTAGGTGGGACGAATTCGTCCCGCCTAGCCCAGAGAGGTTAATCCAACCACATTGTCCGATTTCAAAAAGGCTTTACAGCGAAAGCATAGCATTAGATTATGTTAGGACAGCACCTAAACAAGAAACACCACACAGCCATTTTCCAAGCAAGGAGAGGCGTCACAAAAACCAGAAATACAGCTAAAATTAATCACTAACCTTTGACGATCTTAATCAGATGACACTCCCAGGACTCAATGTTACACAACACATGTATGTTTTCTTCGATAAAGTTCACATTTATATCCAAAAACCCCATTTTACATTGGTGCGTGATGTTCAGAAAATGTTTTGCCTCCAAACCTCCGGTGAATGAGCACATCAATTTACAGAAATACTCATCATAAACGTTGATAAAATATACAACAGTTATTCAAAGAATTATAGATACACTTCTCCTTAATGCAACCGCTGTGTCAGATTTCAAAACAGCTTTACGGCGAAAGCACATTGTTCAATATTCTGAGTACAGAGCTCAGCCATCAAAGCAAGCTATACAGTTACTCGCCAAGTTCTGGACTCAACAAAACTCAGAAATAGTATTATAAATCTTCACTTACCTTTGCTGATCTTCGTCGGAATGTACTCCCAGGACTCCCACTTCCACAAGAAATGTTTGTTTTGTTTGATAAAGTCCATCATTTATGTCCAAATACCTCCGTTTTGTTCGCGCGTTCAGTTCACTATTCCAAAGGCACAATGCGTGAGCGCAAAACCCGAGATGAAAAGTTAAAAAAGTTCCATTACCGTTCGTAGAAACATGTCAAACGATGTTTACAATCAATCCTTAGGGTCTTTTTATCATAAATCTTCGATAATATTCCAACCGTGACCGCACAGTAAACAACGTATTGGCCTCAGCCTAGTCCACTTGTTGAATCACCTCTTATTCGCTCCCCATTCACAATAGAAGCATGAAACAAGGTTCTAAAGACTGTTGACATCTAGTGGAAGCCTTAGGAAGTGCAAAATGACCCCACAGACACTGTAGTTTGGATAGGCAATCACTTGAAAAACTACAAACCTCAGATTTCCCACTTCCTGGTCTGATTTTCTTCTCAGGTTTTTGCCTGCCATATGAGTTCTGTTATACTCACAGACAAAATTCAAACAGTTTTAGAAACTCCAGAGTGTTTTCTATCCAAATCTACTAATTATATGCAAATATTTGACTCTGGGCCAGAGTAGCAGGCAGTTTACTCTGGGCACGCTTTTCATCCGAACGTGAAAATACTGCCCCTGTCCCGAACAGGTTTTAAGCTGCATCCCTGTGCATCCCTGTTTGTCCGGCGCTATAGTCACACCTGGAGGAGAGCCCGTTTGGCCCTCCTCAAGACCATCTCCAGGTATCGACTACAAGCGGATCGCCATCGGACTCCGGTTCCCCAGTATTGTCTCGTGCAGAAGGTGTGGCTACACACCCAGGATCTGCCTCTCCGTTTGGAATCCCGCAAACTCTCCCCCCGGTTGATCGGCCCCATATCCAAGATCATTAGCCCCTCTCCTGTTCGTCTTCTGTTGCCCCGGACCCTTCGTATACATCCCACCTTTCATGTGTCCAGAGTCAAACCCATGTCTCAGCCTTTTGTCTCCTGTGTCTCAGCTCCTGCTTTTTCCAGTTTCTCTTTTCTCGCCCTCCTGGGTTTGACCCATACCTGTCCTGACTCCGAGCCCGCCTGCATGCCCCTGACCCTGAGCCTGCCTGCCGACCTGTACCTTTGTACCCCTCTGGATTACTGACCCCTGCCTGACTTGATCTGTCTTTTGCCTGCCCTGTTGGGATATTAAACTATTGTTTATTCAACGTGGTCTGCATCTGGGTCTTACCTTCATACCAGATAATATTGTTATATACAGTACAACCCAGGTAATTCAGCAGTGCATTGTACACTTCACTATATTTCTAAATTGTACGGTAGTACATAGAGTGAACCTTACCCCTTTCTCCTGTTGAAGCACACTGGCTGATGGAGAAGGATGATGTAGTATTTACAGCCACATCCATATATGATTTGGTTTTACCTTCCAACATAAAGCGATGTCATATTGATACATTTATGAGGAAAAAATATTGAAATGTAGTGTTCAGCAGTTCTCAAACTATAAACATTAACTATGCACTACATCGTTTGGGTTCAGGAGAAATCTGTTTGAACAATTTCATTAAGTGATAGTTAATTATATTGTTTAAAAATGATAATAAATTCATATAAAAAATTAAATGAATATTGCAATTTCAAAAGCAGATACTTAGATTGGATGTGTATCCACATTGAAAGAGTGATTTGGTGCAGTGACAGTTAATTTGTTTGTTGTACTCAGTCAATTGAAAATGTGGTTAGTTTTAAAACATGAGCCATTTTTATGATCTGTTTAGATTAGAGTTTAGAAAATGTTCCACATACTGTACTTGTAAAAAATGGCACCAAAGCTATAAAAAAAATACATATACGTTTATGGAGAGATTATTAAAAAGAAAGTGATTATATTATTGCTGAGAAAACCTTTGCTAACAGTGAATATGTGAAAGGGGGCCTTGTCTTAAATCAGATTCTTCCTTAACTGATCTGTCTTGTCTCTCGCAAGGGGTAATGGGATAGATCAAAGTAGCCCGGCTACAATGGGCTACCATGATATTACCTAGGTGACATGACTTGTGAACTCCATTTCTGCCTCAAAACTGTCTGAAATCATGTAAGCTAATTGTGGGGCTGAATGTCTACAATTTCAGTGTAATTTAAACAGGTTAAGCAAGCTTTTTATGTCAGTGAAAGAAGAGCTAGATTATTAGCTAGCTGTGTAAGCTAGCTAGCTACAATAGTTAGCTACACAGCTGACCAAGACACTGCACTGGCGACCATCATCCTTGCAGGAGATAGCCACATTTTTTTTCCCCCTCACAATTGCAAACTATTAAATCACTGTCACAACATTTTAATAATTTAGCTAGCTAGTTATTCTGCCTATTTCATGGAGAATCATACGAGCGCGCTGTGATATAAAAAATTAGGAACTATATTTTCATTTTTTTAATAGCAGATTCTCAATATTCTAATTTTAATATGAGTTCCACGTCCTACAAGACAGATTGAAGGAGTGACACCATCTGACGTGAGACAATGGAAAAGTGGAGGAAGAGATTGCTACCATATTTCATATTACCTCAGATTTTCGCCCATATTAACTGCACTTCCAACGATGGTGGGGCCATCGAGAGCCCATCACACACTGTTCAGAGAAAAACAATTCAGAGAAACAACCAAATGCAATAGCCCCTCTTCCCCACACGCATGCGCACACACACACACACACACACACACACACACACACACACACACACACACACACACACACACACACACACACACACACACACACACACACACACACACACACACACACACACACACACACAAGCACAATCTCTGCCCATTGTGACACATTGATGATGTATATGTCCTGTCATGGTATTATTTATATGGTAAAGGGTAAATTGTATCTGGATTACATGAAGCACCTCTCCTGACTCCAGACCACCCTGCAGCTGTCTCTGTGTATTTATATTACCCTCTCTCACACGGCAAACAAATTTAACACTGAACAGATTAAACAAATAGCCATATTGATCACTAAGTAATGGAATCTTATCCGGTCCTCTCCTTGGCTTTCCACAACAAAGGTTTAATTTCCTTTCTCTGCTCCCACAGAGTCATTCATACTATCTGGGATGGTAATGCTTCTGAAATCGTAATGTAGAGATGGTAACGTATCTGAATTTGTAATGTAGAAACGGTAATGCATCTGAAATCGTAATGTAGAGACGGTAATGCATCTAAAATAACAATAACTGCTGAAATAACTCCCTCCCCTCTGATCTTCTCCTCCAATGGGTTTTGAGAAGGAGGTGAGGAGAGAGGAAGCGAGGAGTATGCAATTGAGATTCTTCCTGAGACTCCAAATCCTACACACACACACACACACACACACACACACACACACACACACACACACACACACACACACACACACACACCGCATGCACACACATGCACACACCCACCCACACACACATACACACTGATTGGCCAGCTCCCCAGACAGATGTTACAGGCCGTTGTACCAGGCCGACATTAGTTACACTAAGCCCAAAAGCCTCAGCCGATAAGAGATGGAACGTTTTTTTTTCTTTGTTCTGAAGATTCACATGTCTAATCCTAAACAAATCCATTCATATTCAGCCCTGTTTGAGCCAGCCAGCACGGTGCCATGCCTGCTGTCTCCTCTGTCCTCTCTCTCTAGGACCCTTCAGAGCCAGCACAGAGCTATATAGAAGCAATGGTGAGTTAGTGGAAAGCTGGGTAGAGGCTATGTTGACTCTGTGAATATGAATGGGGGCCTCCCACAGGGAAGGAGGAACTGCTTTCACTTGTATGCTATCTAATGTGTTGAAGACAGACAGACGGAGCGTTACATGATCACCGAGTAAGGTTAACCTTAACAACGCCAATGCAAAACAAAACAAAATGCTCTAACTTTCTCGTTCTGGGTATTGAACTTTTATTTTGGATATCTAGCTTTTGTGGATATCTACAAGGGTTCGATTCAATTCCATTTCAATTCCAATTCATTCAGGAAGTACCCGGAAGTGCCTGTCAATCAGGAAAATGTGGATTTGGAATGAGCTTTTTTTTAATGACTGGAATTTAAATGGAATGGACCACCACCCTGATATATCCTAATCAACCCATGACACACAACGTCTAAGTGCCTGTGAATAGCCAGGCAGGCAGGAAGGTGGAGTAGGGGTTAATACCCCAGCAGATATGAACTAGGCCTTATTTCCTCCAGTTAACATGCAGCTGAGGTCTTATTTCCTCCAGTTAACATACAGAGGGGGTTATTTCCTCCAGTAACATGCAGCTGAGGCCTTATTTCCTACGGTTAACATGTGAAGGGGATACTTTTCTCCAGTTAAAATGCAGCTGAGGCCTTATTTCCTACAGTTAACATGTGGAGGGGCTTATTTTCTCCAGTTAACATGCAGAGGGACTTATTTCCTCCAGTTAACATGAGGAAGGGCTTAATTCCTCCAGTTAACATGCAGAGGGGATTATTTCATCCAGTTAACATGCGGAGTATATTATTTCCTCCAGTTAACATGCAGCTGAGGCCTTATTTCCTCCAGTTACAATGTGGAGGGGCTTATTTCCTCCAGCTAAAATGCGGAGGCCTTTATTTCCTCCAGTTAACATGCGGAGGGGCTTATTTCCTCCAGTTAACATGTGGAGGCGGTTATATGCTCCAGTTAACATGCAGAGGGGCAAAACTCCGTTTTGTTCAGTAGTCCACTTGCTCAAAGGCGGTCACGACATGCAGACGAAAACATCCTAATAGTACCGGAAAAGTTTGTCGAAACATGTCAAACGATGTTTATAATTCATCCTCAGGTTGTCTATTGTCTAAATAATTGATATTATTTCAACCGGACAATAGTGTCTTCAATAGAAAGGAAAAACAACGAACGGCGCACAAACCAGCTCAGCTTCTTTCTACAGTCCACTGAAAGAAAGTTCTCTTTCTTCCTCGTTTTTCAGAATACAAGCCTGAAACAATGACTAAAGACTGTTGACATCTAGTGGAAGCCATAGGAACTGGAATCTAGGTCCTAACCCAACAGATACTGTATAGGCATTCAATAGAAAAGTACCCGCATCAAAAATATCCCACTTTCTGGATGGATTTTCCTCAGGTTTTCGCCTACCATATCAGTTCTGTTATACTCACAGACATTATTCTAACAGTTTTGGAAACTTCAGAGTGTTTTCTATCCAATACTATCATGCATATGCATATCTTAGCTTCTAGGCCTGAGTAACAGGCAGTTTACATTGTGCACCTCATTCATCCAAAATTCAAAATACTGCCCCCTACCCAAGAGAGATTAACTTGCGGAGTGGCATATTTCCTCCAGTTAACATGTGGAGGTGGTTATATCCTCCAGTTAACATGCAGCTAAGTGGCTTATTTACTCTAGTTAACATGCAGCGAAGGCCTTGTTTCCTCCAGTTGCAATGTGGAGGGGCTTATTTCCTCCAGCTAAAATGCGGGGGGCCTTATTTCCTTCAGTTAACATGCGGAGGGGCTTATTTCCTCCAGTTAACATGCAGCTAAGGCTTTATTTCCTCCAGCTAACATGCTGAAGGGCTTATTTTCTTCAGTTAACATGCGGATGGGCTCATTTTCTCCAGTTAACATGCGAAGGGCCTGATTTCCTCCAGTTACAATGTGGAGGGACTTATTTCCTCCAGTTAACTTGCGTAGTGGCTTATTTCCTCCAGGTAACACGTGGAGGTGGTTTTATCCTCCAGTTAACATGCAGCTAAGTGCCTTATTTCCTCCAGTTAACATGCAGCGAAGGTCTTATTTCCTCCAGTTAAAATGCTGAGGGGCTTATTTCCTCCATTTAACATGTGGTGGTGGTTATATCCTCCAGTTAACATGCGGAGGGGCTTATTTCCTCCAGTTAACATGCAGCTGAGTCCTTATTTACTCCAGTTAACATGCGGAAGGTCTTGTTTCCCCCAATTAACACGTGGAGGTGGTTTTATCCTCCAGTTAACATGCATCTATGTGGCTTATTTCCTCCAGTTAACATGCAGCTAAGGCCTTTTTTCCTCCAGTTAACATGCGGCTTTGGCCTTTTTTCCTCCAGTTAACATGTGGAGGTGGTTTTATCCTCCAGTTAACATGCAGCTAAGTGGCTTATTTCCTCCAGTTAACATGTGGAGGTGGTTTTATCCTCCAGTTAACATGCAGCTAAGTGGCTTATTTCCTCCAGTTAACATGCAGCTAAGTAGCTTATTTCCTTCAGTTAACACGCAGCTATGGCCTTATTTCCTTCAGTAAACATGCAGCTGAGGCCTTATTTACTCCAGTTAACATGCAGTGTGGCTTATTTCCTCCAGTTAACATGCAGCTAAGGCCTTATTTCCTACTAATAAAGAGATAGTCAACTGGAAGAGCTAAACTCCTGACCAAATTCCCCAGGGACAGAGTGCCACACTTCCATCTGCTGGGCTTCCTGTACTGTATGATAAACACACACACATACACACACACACACACACACACACACACACACACACACACACACACACACACACACACACACACACACACACACACACACACACACACACACACACACACACACACACACACACACACACACACAGTATACACACCACTTCAAGAGAAAGGCCAGGGTCCCATCTGTTCATTTCTATTGATGTCCTTCTCTCCCCTCACAGCTAAGTCACACCACATCCAATGCAGTATCTATTCGCCCAGGCCCCCAGGATGTTGGGAGATGCCTTTTACACTGGCCACTAGGGGCAAGTAGGCTAGTGGGGTGCTAGAACATTGTGGATGGGAATGGCGGATGGGCGTAAAGCCACGAGCTCTGGCTCCGAGCTAAGCACTCCTTTTATTTTTTGAAATAGTTTTTCCTATCTCAAACCTTAAACCTTAAACGGAATTAAGGCCTAAACTTTACTGTCAAAACTTGACATTTCTCCCCTCCGCCGGACAAACACTGAATACTGAAGTCAGACCATGAGATCTTGTTGCCTCTTGTCTCCTCCTCTCTTCTTCTTCTTCTCCCTGCTTCTCCCTCTCCTTCCCCTCTCCTCTCCCCCTCTCATCTCCCCCTCCAGTCCCCCTCACCTCTCCCTCTCTCCTCTCCCTTTCTCCCCCTCTCCTCTCCCTCTCATCTCTTCTTCTTCTGCTCCCCCCACTCTCCTCCCACTCTCCTCCCCCTCTCCTATTCCCCTCCCCTCCCCTATCCCCTTCCACTCTCCTCCCCCTCTCCCTCTTCCGCTTCCGCTTCCTCTTCCCCTCCCCTATCCCCCTCTCCTCTCCCCTTCTTCTCCCTGATCCTCTCTCCCCTCTCCTCTCCTCTCCCCATCTCCTCTCCCCTTCTTCTCCCTGCTCCTCCCTCCACTCTCCTCCCCCTCTCCCCTTCCTCTTCCCCTCCCCTATCCACTTCCACTATCCTACTCCTCCCCCTCTCCTCTTCCTCTTCCTCTCCCCTTCCTCTTCCTCTTCCCCTCCCCTATCCCCCTCTCCTCTCCCCTTCTTCTCCCTGATCCTCCCTCCCCTCTCCTCTCCCCTCTCCTCTCCCCATCTCCTCTCCCCTTCTTCTCCCTGCTCCTCCCTCCCCTCTCCTCCCCTTTCCCCTTCTATTCCCCGCTCCTCCTCTCTCCCTCCCCTCCCCCTCTCCTCTCCCCTCACCACCTCTCCTCCCTCTCTGCTCCCCCTCACCACCTCTCCATCCAGAATAGCGATGAAGCACAAGACAGAAACCTTCACATTTTTTTTTTTACTTGACCTGTATTCTCACATAGGCACACTGTGTCAAAGAGAAAACACTCAAAATCCTCTTTAATACATTTTTTAAAGGGAAGGAAATGTAGTGCTTCAGTTCCAATCTGCCTCTGTGTGAGTAGAGCCACGCTCTAAGGAGGGCTTTTGCTACATGGTTACATATTACTATTAAATACATTTAGAGGGAAGTAGACAAATGGAGAACACAGGTGCATTCCAAATGGCATACAATCCCCTTTATATTGCACTATTATGGGCCCTGGTCAAAAGTAGTGCACGATATAGGGAAAAAAGCTGCCATTTGGGACGCAGATCACATTCCCCGGCAGGTTTTCTGCTGACCACCTCGACCGACGCCCCGGGAGAAGGAGGGGAAATTGAATTTTCAAATGGCCTTTTCCTTCTATCAAAGTGGTGAATGCATAAAATGACTGGAAATTGATATGCACTCTTTAAGAAGGGAAAATAAGCCATGTAGTGTAGGCTATTGTTTTGATAAACTAGAGTACTGGCACTGCTGCCACATCTGTTGTTATTTGTTTGCTATTAAGGATGCTCCCTACTGTTTTAGTAAAGACTCAGTAGGCATCCAAAATGGCACCCTATTCCATACTTTTGACCATATGTAGGGAATAGGGTGCCATTTTGGATGCAACCACTGGCTCAGATATGCAGATTCGATTTTTTATGATGCGGGACATATTTTACTATGATGTCAGTCAGCAAGGCATAGAGCCGCCCAACTCAGAATGCAGAGGATCAGAGAGGAACAAAGGAAACACAAATAAGGGTTTCTCACTCACTAACCCTAGCCCTCCTCTTCACATCTCTAAAGGGACTTTCACAAGAAAAGGACCTATCCTCCTTCATCTCATGGAATTATGAAAATAAACTACCTTTCCTTACAGTGTCTGATTAATGTGGAAAGGCATTGTACGTCCAGTGTATTCAAGCTACATTTCACCCACTCTCGGTACCATGTAATGCGTGAAGACTGACCACCAGCAGATAGCTATATGACTTGTTAGCAAAGATTACAATAACTAGCCTAAACCGTTCATCTGTGGTGTTAGTTAGCTATATTAGCTACTATGCTACTAACCCGTTCATCTGTGGTTTTAGCTAGCTAGTTAGCTATATTAGCTACTATCAAATCAAATAAATTTATAAAGCCCTTCTTAGCTGGATAGTTAGATATATTAGCTACTACATTACTAACCCCTTCATCTGTGTTGTTAGTTAGCTAGTTAGCTATATATGCTACTAAGCTACTTTTGAACATGCACCGCAACGAACCATCGGATTTGAGGTGTAACTTTATCTATCTGACCAGACACAATCATATTCGTAAATTGACAGTTGATAGATGATTTGTCTTAATATGGAAAAGGGAGTCTTTTAAAATACCTAAGTAAAGACTGACAATAGGTTTACCTACAGTAAGCATTTCCCTGCATGTTTAGACCAAGCAAGCTGCAGATCAGGAGCAACTGACGCACACGTGTGACTGTGTGTACGCATTCTCACTCCTCTATGACTTGAAGTGCATCGTCTTTGGTCTTTTTTCTTACCCTCGCTCCCCTTTTTAGATATACACATTGATGGCTTCCTAGCAAATTTAATTGAGCTACTTATCATAGTAGTAGCAATAGGCAGCAAGAATTTATCTGAGCAAAACTTGCAAGTTGATGTAAAAGGAATGGGAGTTACAGCCTCGCTCTATCCAATCATAGCAGTAGAATCAAGTTACAACCCGTCCATATCTTGACAGATAGTTGAACTAGCCCATTGAGTTGTTTAGAATTGTTCTGGAAGCTGAGTTGCTTACATACGCGTCCTGGCAGCTGATTAATTGTTTTTATTAGATCAAGGAAAATGACTAGAATTACTAGTTTCATTAGCATCCGTTATCACAAAACATGACGTTACATTCCCCTTTGAATAGATGTTCTTCTATATTCTCAAACTAACAGTAGTGCCTATGTGATGTCATTCCATACAGGCAATGACATGCTGGAGGGATGCTTCTATGCAAATGTTGTTGATCAGTAGGCTAATATAAGTCCCAAATGGAAGGGGAACAGATTGTTTGTCATCTGTAACACCATAGACTCCACTAATCAGCCAAAACAAGCTCAATAACTAAATGCATTCACACATTCCTATTTAATATGCATTGACCTGTAATGTGAAAAGACCTAGGCTAGGCTACATCTTGATTTACCCAGTTTATCAATAGATTTACCATTCAAACACATGTATGTTTGCTTGCCAAGTCAACTCCCCCCAAAAAACGGTTCCTTAATAGTTGTCACCTTTGGGAAAAAGGAATGAATTTTTGTCAAGAATATTAACACATTTTGTTCACACGTTTTCAGGGTTTTTCACCGTTTTGCTTTGGAGAAGAAGAAAGAAATCTGTTTTTGATGAATCCCTGGGATTTCAATATTTTTGGCGAACACTGTTTCTCGTTTGTTCTTCTGTTATGAGTTCTCCTCTGGGTCTTGGTGAAACAGAGTGCAATACAGTAACTGCACAAACAGAACATTTACAATAAACTGTACAAATAGTACAGTTGGAAGCATTTACTGTAATTGTTGACATATCTTTTGTAGCGTCTACAACAGAAGAGAGGAACCATCTTGATGACAACAGTGCTATCTATTAGGTTATTCTGATGTCTAATCTTCTTTGACCACCGCTAATTCTAACCCTAACCATAACGCTAAACCAGGTATTCCCAAACGTCCAATGCCGTCGGGGGTACGCCAAATAAAAATGTGATTCACATTTCTCACTTGAGTAGCCTCGTTTCACTGCCAAAAATAAAATGAAACCATCTAGTGTTCAGTGAAATAACAACACAATGTCAAGTACAGGTAGCCTGGTCAAATAATTAACATCCAATCACATTAACTGTTATTCTCTCGCGGGAATTCCACTAACGGTCCGTATGAGCCAAACGTAGCTGCTGCGAATTCCGTTTGCTCAAAAATGTATAAATGGTTAAAAGAAAGTAAGGCCTTCGTCGATAGAGACACATACCAGCTCTACTGGTGGTACTGCTACTACCAGCAGAACTACACCTGCACCTGTCTACGACACAAGTTGTTCTGCTTCCACAAACACATCCAATGCTTGCATCAGTAATTCTACATTTGTTGTTAGCCCAGCTAGCATGGTCACTGACAGTTGTGAATCTGATGCAGCCGAAGACCTATTGCCCCCTTACCCAGGAAAGCACCAAACAACAGACAGGGACTTTGGACCATCGAAGATGTGCAAATATGATGAGAACTACTACATTGATTTGGGGTTCACTTATATTGGGAGTAGTGCCTTTCCTCAGCCACAGTGTGTTATATGTGCAACTCGATGAAACCTTCACTCTTGCGCTGACATTTAGAAACAAAACAAGACAATTTGAAAAATAACCCCCTTGAGACATGTATAAAAGCAACAGATACCATTAATAAGAAGGGGCTAGAAGTGTATTTTATGGTGAGCTACCGAGGGGCTAGGACAGGCAAGCCCCATACTACTGTGGAGGACTTAATTCTTCCTGCTGCCGTGGATATGGCTGGGACTGTGCTGGGGGAAAAGGCCCAAAAAATATACAGCATCAATGACATGGCAGGAGATGTTTTGGAACAATTACTACTTCGCATACAAGCCAGTGAATTCTATGCATTACAGCTGGGTGAGTCAACAGACGTGGCGGGCCTGGCACAGCTCCTGGTATATGTACCAGTGACTCGCTCAATACGAAATGGGTCAGATGACGCGGATGCTACCCTACAGGACTGTTTTGCTAGCAGAGACTGGAATATGTTCCGGGATTCATCCAATGGCATTGAGGAGTACACCACCTCAGTCATCGGCTTCATCAGTAAGTGCATCAACAACGTCGTCCCCACAGTGAGTGTACGTACATATCCCAACCAGAAGCCATGGATTACAGGCAACATCCGTTTCGAGCTAAAGGCTAGAGCTGCCGCTTTCAAGGAGCAGGAGACTAATCCGTACACTTATAATATATCCCACTATGCCCTCAGATGAACCATCAATCAAGCAAAGCGTCAATACAGGATTAAGATTGAATCCTACTACACCGGCTCTGGCACTCGTTGGATGTGGCAGGGCCTGAAAACTATTATGGAGTACAAAGGGAAACCCAGACGCGAGCTGCCCAGTGATGCGAGCCTACCAGATGAGCTAAATGCCTTTGATGCACGCTTCAAGACAAGCAACACTGAAGCACGCACGAGAGCACCAGCTGTTCTGGATGACTGTGTGATAATGCTCTCAGTAGCCGATGTGAACAAAACCTTTAACAGGTCAACATTCACAAAGCCGCTGGGCCAGACGGATTACCAGGACGTGAACTCAAAGCATGCGTGGCCCAACTGTCAAGTGTCTTCACTGACATTTTCAACCTCTCCCTGACCGAGTCTGTAATACCTACATGTTTCAAGCAGACCACCATATTCCCTGTGACCAAGGAAGTAAAGGTAACCTGCCTAAACGATTACCACCCCGTGGCACTCACGTCGGTAGCAATGAAGTGCATTGAAAGGCTGGTCATGGCTCACATCAACAGCATCCTCCCGGACACCCTAGACCCACTCCAATTTGCATAAAGCCCCAACAGATCAACAGATGACGCAATCTCAATCTCAATCTCGCACTCCACACTGCCCTTTCTCACCTGGACAAAAGGAACACCTATGTGAGAATGCTGTTCATTGACTACAGCTCAGCGTTCAACACATTAGTGCCCATGAAGATCATCACTAAGCTATGGACTCTGGGACGAAACACCTCCCTCTGCAATTGGATCATGGACTTCCTGACGGGCCGCCCCCAGGTGGTAAGAGTAGGCAACAACATGTCTGCCACGCTGATCTTTAACACTGGGGCCCCTCAGGGGTGTGTACTTAGTCCCCGCCTGTACTCCCTGTACTCCCTGTTCACCCAAGACTGCATGGCCAAACACGATTCCAACACAGTCATTAAGTTTTCTGATGACACAACAGTGTCAACACAATGGCCTATAGGGAGGAGGTCAGAGAACTGGCAGTGTGGTGCCAGGACAACAACCTCTCCCTCAATGTGAGCGAGACTAAGGAGCTGATCGTGGACTACAGGAAAAGGCTGTCCGAACAGGCCCCCATTAACATCAACAGGGCTGTAGTGGAGCGGGTCGAAAGTTTCAAGTTCCTTGGTGTCCACATCACCAACGAACTATCATGGTCCAAACATACCAAGACAGTCTTGAAGAGGACACAACAAAACATTTTCCCCCTCAGGAGACTGAAAAGATTTGGCATGGGTCCTCAGATCCTCAAAAGGTTCTACAGCTGCACCATAGAGAGCATCCTCACCGGTTGCATCACCGCCTAGTATGGCAACTGCTTGGTATCTGACCGTAAGGCGCAACAGAGAGTAATGCGAACTGCCCAGTACATCACTGGGACCAAGCTTCCTGCCATCCAGGACCTGTACAATAGGTGTTGTCAGAGGAAAGCCCATAAATGTGTCAGAGACTCCAGTCACCCAAGTTGTAGATTGTTTTCTCTGCTACAAGTGGTACCGGAGAGCCAAGTATAGGACCAAAAGGCTCCTCAACAGCTTTTAACCCCAAGCCATAAGACTGCTGAACAATTAATAAAATTGCCATCAGACAATTTACATTGACCCCCCCACTCCCTTTTTGTACACTGCTGCTAATCACTGTTTATTATCTATGCATAGTCACTTCACCCCCACCTACATGTACAAATTACCTCAAATAACCTGTACACCCGCACACTGACTCGGTACCTGTGCCCCCTGTATATAGCCTCGTTATTGTTATTTTTATTGTGTTACTTTTTATTAATACTTTTTATTTTAGTCTACTTGATAAATATTTTCTTAACTCTTCTTGAACTGCACTGTTGGTTAAGCATTTCATGGAAAGTCTACACTTGTTTTATTCGGTGCGTGTGACAAATAAAGTTAGATTTGATTTGATGTCCGTTACGTTTATGGGGGGTCAATTAACTTAAGGCTAGGCGTCCCGCTAGCTGGACAACTTCCAGTGAAACTGCAGGGCACGCAATTCAAATAAATATTATTAATAAATATTATGGATATTAAACATTTAGGTACATACAAGTGTCTTATATCGGTTGAAAGCTTAAATTCTTGTTAATCTAACTGCACTATCCAATTTACAGTAGGCTTTACAGCGAAAGCATGCCATGCAATTGTTTGAGGACACTATTCTTCCACCAGCACAGGTCTCATAAATTAATAAGAGAGCCTCCTCTCTTATTACCAGACGGAGCCTCCCCTCTTATTACCAGACTGATACTCCCCTCTTATTACCAGACTGAGCCTCCTCTCTTATTACCAGACTGAGCCTCCCCTCTTATTACCAGGGTGAGCCTCCTCTCTTATTACCAGACTGAGCCTCCCCTCTTATTACCAGGGTGAGCCTCCTCTCTTATTACCAGACTGAGCCTCCTCTCTTATTACCAGGGTGAGCCTCCTCTCTTATTACCAGACTGAGCCTACCCTCTTATTACCAGACTGAGCCTCCCATCTTATTACCAGACGGAGCCTCCCCTCTTATTACCAGACTGAGACTCCCCTCTTATTACCAGACTGAGCCTCCCTCTTATTACCAGACGGAGCCTCCTCTCTTATTACCAGGGTGAGCCTCCTCTCTTATTACCAGACTGAGCCTCCTCTCTTATTACCAGGGTGAGCCTCCCCTCTTATTACCAGATGGAGCCTCCCCTCTTATTACCAGACGGAGCCTCCTCTCTTATTACCAGGGTGAGCCTCCTCTCTTATTACCAGACTGAGCCTCCTCTCTTATTACCAGGGTGAGCATCCCATCTTATTACCAGACTGAGGCTCCCCTCTTATTACCAGACTGAGACTCCCCTCTTATTACCAGACTGAGACTCCCATCCTATTACCAGACTGAGACTCCCCTCTTATTACCAGGGTGAGACTCCCATCTTATTACCAGACTGAGACTCCCCTCTTATTACCAGACTGAGACTCCCCTCTTATTACCAGGGTGAGCCTCCCTTCTTATTACCAGATGGATCCTCCTCTCTTATTACCAGACTGAGCCTCCCCTCTTATTACCAGACTGAGCCTCCCCTCTTATTACCAGGGTGAGCATCCCCTCTCTCCCTCTATCTTTGTCATTCTCTCTCTCTCTCATTCCCTCTCTCTCGTTCCCCCTCTCTCTCTCATTCTCACTCTCGTTCCCTCGTTCCCTCTCTCCCTTTCCCTCTCATTCCCTCTTGTTCCCTTTCGTTCTCTCTCATCCCCCCTCTCATTCCCCCTCTCATTCCCCCCCTCTCTCTCTCTTTCCTCTTCTCTCTCTCTTGTTTCCACTCTCTCCCTTTTCCCTCTCTCTCTCTCTCTCTCTCTCTCTCTATATCGCTCTCTCCATTTCCCTCTCTATCTCGCTCTCTCTTTTTCTCTCCCTCATTTCCAAAGCAGTGTGCTGAATGCAGCAGCATAACTCAGAGCCCCAGGGATATGTGGTGAGCATAAACAAACAAAAATCATCAGAATATCAAATGAATCATATATTTGCATGGCTGGTGGTGATCATTAACTAAATGTTATTGTATTCTTTTGTTGGTACTACTGAAAGCAGAGGAAGTTTACAGCAGGGTTACCACCGTTATGAAAGATATGTAGGTCTCGTAAAGAAACTTGTGAACTCTTAAAGTTTGAGGCCTGTGATTATAAAAAGTTTATTGTGTTGCTTTTCAATGATTTCCATGGTTACCTTGCCTTTAATATCGCCCACTTGACCACTCTGACACACAGATACAGACATGTACTCTCTTTCTCCACAGGGTTTACCTTTATTCCTCTTTTCTACTATCTTCCACTTTACCACTCATACCTGTATGACTCACACACAAACACACTCTCTCTCTCTCTCTCTCTCTCTCTCTCTCTCTCTCTCTCTCTCTCTCTCTCTCTCTCTCTCTCTCTCTCTCTCTCTCTCTCTCTCTCTCTCTCTCTCTCTCTCGCTCTCTTTCCTCTACTGTAGCTGAAACACTTTCTGTCCTTTAAATCTGTAATGCCAACATGTCTACCAATCTGTGTCCTGACCTTCCTAAGAGGGGAGGTATGTGAGCGGAATTCTAAACCTGCCGCGACACCACAAAGGTATCCCACGGGGGGAGGGTTAAAAAGAATAAAGGGGATCTGTGTCCCTCAGCCCCTCCCTGGGCCCCCCTAGGCCCTCTTAACCCATCCCCTTGGGCCCTCCTGCACCCTGCCGCCCTGTCTCTCCTGCCTGTTGTTGCCCCTCAGACAAATATTTGTCAGCCAACCAGACACAGTTGATAAATCTTTAACAAAATGAGAACCAAAACAGAGATGGAGGCTACCTGTCTGGTGTTTTGATCCTTTTGGGGCCGGAAATGGTGAGGAGGAATGAAAGGAGAATTGGAAAACACTAAACAAACAACAACATGAAGAGTTATCTATCCAAAACAGAGATGTATGGGTAAACCACTTCTTCAATCTTTTTGGCACTATCACAAAGAACAACCAGAAAAAGCATATACATGATCAAATACAAATCTTAGAATCAACTATTAAACACTACCAGAACCCACTGGATTCTCCAATTACATTGAATGAACTATATGATAAAATACAAACCCTCCATTCCAAAAAGGCCTGTGGTGTTGATGGTATCCTCAATGAAATGACACAATATACAGACCACAAATTCCAATTGGCTATTCTCAAACTCTAACATCATCCTTAGCTCTGGCATCTTCCCCAATATTTGGAACTAAGGACTGATCACCCCAATCCACAAAAGTGGAGAAGCATTTCACCCCAATAACTACTGTGGGATATGAGTCAACAGCAACCTTGGGAAAATCATATGCGTTATCATTAACAGCAGACTTGGACATTTTCTCAGTGAAAACAATGTACTGAGCAAATGTCAAATTGCCTTTTTACCAAATTACTTTACGACAGACCACGTGTTCACCCTGCACACCCTAATTGACAAACAAACAAACCAAACCAAAGTCAAAGTCTTCTCACGCTATGTTGATTTAAAAAAAGCCTTTTACTCTATTAGGCATCAGGGTCTGCGATACAAATTGATGGAAAATTGTGTTGGAGGGAAAACATACAACATTATTTTGCTCCCGTGTGGCACAGTGGTCTAAGGCACTGCATCTTAAAGCAAGGGGCATCACTACAGTCCCTGGTTCGAATCCAGGCTGTATCACATTTGGCCGTGATTGGGAGTCCCATAGGGCGGTGCACAATTAGCCCAACGTCATCTGGGTTTGGCTAGTTTGGCCACTCATCCTAGGCCATCATTGTAAATAAGAATTTGATCTTAATTGACTTGAATAGTTAAATAAAGGTTAAATAAATAAAAAAATAGAGAGAGAGAAAATCCATGTAAACAAACAACAAATGTGTGGTTAAAAATGACAAAAAACACACACATTTCTATCCACAAGGTGGTGGGGTGAGACAGGGATGCACCTTAAGCCCCACCCTCTTCAACATATATAACAATGAATTGGCGAGGGCACTAGAACAGTCTGCAGTTCCTGGCCTCACCCTACTAGAATCTGAAGTCAAATGTCTACTGATGATCTGGTGCTTCTGTCCCCAACCAAGGAAGGCACTTTGAGCTTCTGCACAGATTCTGTCAGACCTGGGCCCTGACAAAGAAATCTCAGTAAGACAAAAATAATGGTGTTCCATAAAAGGTCCAGTTGCCAGGACCACAAATACAAATTCCATCCATACACTGTTGCCCAAGAGCACACAAAAAAAAACTATACATACCTCGGCCTAAACATCAGCGCCACAGGTAACTTCCACAAAGCTAGGAGCAATCTGCCATCAAAAGGAACATAAAATTTGACATACCAATTAGGATCTGGCTAAAAATACTTGAATCAGTTATAGAACCCATTGCCCTTTATGGTTGTGAGGTCTTGGGTCCACTCATCAACCAAGAATTCACAAAATGGGACACACATCAAATTGAGATTCTGCATGTGTGCATAATTCTGCAATAAAATCCTCAGTGTACAAATAAAGCACGCAGAGCAGAATTAGACCGATACCCGCTAATTATCAAAATCCAGAAAAGAGGCGTTAAATTCTACAACCACCTAAAAGGAAGTGATTCCCAAACCTTCCATAACAAAGCCATCACCTACCGAGAGATGAACCTGGAGAAGAGTCCCCTAAACAGCTGGTCCTGGGGCTCTGTTCACAAACACAAACAGACCCCACAGAGTCCCAGGACAGCAACATAATTAGACCCAACCAAATCATGAGACAACAAAAAATAATTACATGACACGTTGGAAAGAATTAACAAAAAAACAGAGCAAACTGGAATGCTATTTGGCCCTAAACAGAGTGTACACACATGACATTTGACATTTCTTTATTATTTTCGAACTTCTATGAGTGTAATGTTTACTGTTATTTGTTTTTGTTTATTTCACTTCTGTTTATTATCTACTTCACTTGCTTTGGCAATGTTTGTCGTGGAAAATTGCAAGATTATGTTATAATGCTTGTATTGTATTATAATGGTTGTTTTATTTGACAGAATAGAGTATTCTGTTAACTATTGTGTGTGTTTTACTGAGGATGGGCCTCTATGAGATAGCACTGACAGAGGAGATTTACGATGTCTTTGGGTGATAAAACCTAAAGAGCATCCCAGAGAACATGAGGTAATGATTCTGTACCGTACCAGGGAGAGACAGTTCCAGTTTGGAGTAGGAGGACCAGACACTATACAATGAAAACTTTTGACACAGCAGTTGCTGTCTGCTATGTTTTATAGATATCTTTCAAACAAATCTTAACCTTGTGACCATTCTATGTTACTCTTGTTCGTCATGTACGTTGAGAGGGGTGTATCTTGGGTATAAAAGATCTTTGTACTTTTGTGTTGTCACTTTTCAATGGCGCATCATTGAAAGTCAAGTGCTATTGCAAAGCTCTTATCATTAAAAATGTAGTTTAAGTATAATTCTGACTGGTGTGTGAAGTTTGTAACTCTCCTCATTTGGTAATGCAGAAATTAGCCACCACATGTTACCACATGTTTCCCATTCCAATAAAGCCCTTAAATTGAAATTGAATTGAAATGAAATTGAATTTGAATTGAATTGAAATTGAATTGAATTGAAATTGAATTGAAATTGAATTGAAAAGGGAGGAAGATGGAAAGAGAGAGGGTATCTGGTGTTTTGATCCTTTTGGGGGTGGAGATGGGGGGAGGATGGATGAAGGGTGGAAAAGGGAGTGAGAGAGGGGGTTCCTCTTTTTTTCTCTTTTGTTTCTTCATGACTCCTTTAAGGGATTGTAGTTTGAAGGGTTGAGTAACTGAAGCTAAAAGATGAAGACATCAGATGAAGGAGAAGATAGGTTGTTGTGAAACTTGTCATAATCAATGGTGTGAAAAGGACAATAGTTATGTATCAGAAAGAAACAGATTGCCCTTGCCTGGTGACAGTCTGGGAGAAATGTTTTCAACATTATTGTACAGAGTTGATTTAATGCAGCATGTATAAAACCATAATCACCATATTGATAATGTAGCAGCACCAAACAGCAAACAACAAAACAAACAGGAACTGTTCCATGGTTCTTCCAAGTGGATGTTTGTGTAGTAGTGGCAGTGACATACTGTCCATCTAGACGTGGAAGGCCGAGAAACAACTAGACATCAATAAGCTGCTGTAGCCACTGTATGGCTAAAAAGAAACTGCTGTTAAGACTAGACTGCTGTTTAGACTGCAGTGTGTGTGTGTGTGTGTGTGTGTGTGTGTGTGTGTGTGTGTGTGTGTGTGTGTGTGTGTGTGTGTGTGTGTGTGTGTGTGTGTGTGAATGCGTGCATGTGAGTGCGTGATCTGAGGCTGCCGTGACCTGCATGGCAGTATGGTGAGGTACTGCTGTTTAGAACAGAGGCTCTCCTGTTTCCCTGTTCCCCTCTTCCCCTGTTTACCTGTTCCCTTCTTCCCCTGTTCCCCTCGCTTTCCCTCTCTATTTCTCTTTCTCACTCTCTTTCTTTCTATCTCTCTTTCTCAAGAGGGGCTTTATTGGCATGGGAAACATAGATTTGCATTGCCAAATCAAGTGAAATAGATCAAAATAAATTGAAAAAATTAAATAAATAATAGTAAACATTACACTCACAAAAGTTTCAAAATAATAAAAACATTTCAAATGTATTTTTATGTTCAAATAGTTAAAGTGTGATGACACACTGTGGTATTTCCCCCAATAGATATGGGAGTTTATAAAATGTGGGTTTGTTTTCTATTTCTTTGTGGGTCTGTGTAATCTGAGGGTAATATGTGTCTCTAATATGGTCATACATTTGGCAGGAGGTTAGGAAGTACCAGGTCAGCCTATGGCGGCCTTTCTAAATAGCTAGGCTATGCTCACTGATTCTGTACATAGTCAAAGCTTTCCTTAATTTTTGGTCAGACGAAGTGGTCAGGTATTCTGCCACTGTGTAGTTTCTATTTAGGGCCAGATAGCATTCTAGTTTGCTCAGTTTTTTTGTTAATTCTTTCCAACGTGTCAAATAATTATCTTTTTGTTTTCTCATGATTTGTTTGGGTCTAATTGTGTTTCTGTTCCAGCTGGTAGCTTTGTTTTGGCAGGTTTGGGAATCGCTTCCTTTTAGGTGGTTGTAGAATTTAACAGCTCTTTTCTGGATTTTGATAATTAGCAGGAATCGGCCTAATTCTGGTCTGCATGCTTTATTTGTACAGTGAGTATATTATTGCAGAATTCTGCAAGCAGAGTCTCAATTTGGTGTGTGTCCCATTTTGTGAATTCTTGGTTGGTGAGCGGCCCCCAGACCTCACAACCATGAAGGGCAATGGGTGTATAACTGATTCAAGTATGTTTTTAGCCAGACTTTATTTGTCACATGCGCCGTACAGTGCCTTGTAAAAGTATTCACCCCCTTTGGCATTTTTCCTATTTTGTTGCCTGCCTTACAACCTGGAATTAAAATGGATTTTCGGGGGGTTTGTATCATTTGATTTACACAACATGCCTACCACTTTGAAGATGCAAAATATTTTTTATTGTGAAACAAAGAAGAAATAAGAAAAATAATAATAATTTGAACATACATAACGATTCACCCCCCATAGTCACTACTCTGTAAAGCCACCTTTTGCAGCAATTACAACTGCAAGTCTCTTGGGGTATGTCTCTATAAGCTTGGCACATCTAGCTACTGGGATTTATGCCCATTCTTCAAGGCAAAACTGCTCCAGCTCCTTCAAGTTGGATGGATTCTGCTGATGTACAGCAATTTTAAGTCATACCACAGATTCTCAATTGGATTGAGGCCATTCCAAGACATTTAAATGTTTCCCCTTAAACCACCCGAATGTTGCTTTAGCATTTTGCTTAGGGCAATTGACCTGCTGGAAGCTGAACCTCCATCCCAGTCTCAAATCTCTGGAAGACTGAAACAGGTTTCGCTCAAGAATTTCCCTGTATTTAGCGCCATGCATCATTCCTTCAATTCTGACCAGTTTCCCAGTCCCTGCCCATGAAAATCATACCCACAGCATGATGCTGCCACCACCATGCTTCACTGTGGGGATGGTGTTCTCTGGGTGATGAGAGGTGTTGGATTTGCACCATACATAGAGTTTTCCTTGATGGTCAAAAAGCTCAATTTTAGTGTCATCTAACCAGTCTTTGGTCTCTTTGTTGCCTCTGATTAATGCCCTCCTTGCCTGGTCTGTGAGTTTTTGTGGGCGGCCCTCTCTTGGCAGGTTTGTTGTGATGTCATATTCTTTCAATTTTTTAATAATGGATTTAATTGGCTCCGTGGGATGTTCAACATTTCTTATATTTTTTTTATAACCCAACCCTGATCTACACAACTTTGTCCCTGACCTGTTTGGAGAGCTGCTTGGTCTTCATGGTGCCGCTTGCATGGTGGTGCCCCTTGCTTAGTGGTGTTGCAGACTCTGGGGCCTTTCAGAACAGGTGTATATATACTGAGATCATGTGACAGATCATGTGACAATTAGATTCCACACAGGTGGTATTTATTTAACTAATTGTGTTACTTCTGAAGGTAATTGGTTGCACCGGATCTTATTTGGGGCTGCAGGTATCCTAGTTATCAGCCAGTCCAACAGATATTGGTTCATTGTTGTTTTTAACTCTAAATCTTAACACCCATAGGTGAAGTTTTTTTAAATATATTTATTCATGATTAAGATGCTGTGTGACATTGATTCATTGTGATGTATTGATTAGGATTAGCTTTTTAGCTGTTTTCGTGATACGACTATTACAACAATTGGTATGTGCGTAAAGACAGACAGGGATGCTATATAAACCATTTAAAAAGAACTAGTGTAGAACTAGCTTCCTTTGATCTGTTGTATCTCATCTCAACAGTAACACCTCATCTTACCAGTTAATGAAGAGTCTCTGTCTGGATCAAAACAAACGATCAATTCAGATGCAGACGAAGGGCAATCAAAGGATAACTCATTTGAAGCATCATAATAAGCTGGTGTTGGCTTGATACACACACACACACACACACACACACACACACACACACACACACACACACACACTGTAATTTTCTGCAGGCCAAAACAAAATGTCAGGTAATTCAGATGACAGGGCTGGATAAGTAATTGTATTTTAGAAAAGAGGGATGGTTCATAATGAAGTGTTAGTTTTGTTATATCACTTTCCATTTTCATTACAGATGGGATCTTCACTGGGCAGATAGAACATTTGGTTAAGTCATGTCACTCATAATTACCAAAGAATTCAAACAATGAAATGACTTCCCAAGTCTATCCAAAGAATAATGTTTAAGAAAGTCATGATCCCACATGAAGTTTACCTTGGTTAAATCAAGCATCAACACTGGGGAAAACAACAAATCTTCACGTAAAGGGTGGCGTAGTCGAGCATACTACAGAAGTTGTAATCCTTTAAAAAATATATATATACAGTACCATATCAAAAGTTTGGACACACCTTCTCATTCAAGGGTTTTCCTATTTTCTACATTGTCGAATAATAGTGAAGATCTTCACTCTGCGGTCCTACAGTCTTGAAGGAGTTCCCACATATGCTGAGCACTTGTTGGCTGCTTTTCCTTCACTCTGCGGTTCTATTAATCCCAAACCATCTCAATTAGGTTGAGGTCGGGTGATTGTGGAGGCCAGGTCATCTGATGTAGCACACCATCACTTTCCTTCTTGGTCAAATAGCTCTTACACAGCCTGGAGTTGTTTTGGGTCATTGTCCTCTTGAAAAACAAATGATAGTCCCACTAAGCACAAACCAGATGGGATGGTGTACACGTATCGCTGCAGAATGCTGTGGTAGCCATTCTTGTTAAGTGTGCTTTGGATTCTAAATAAATCACCAACGGTGTCACCAGCAAAGCACCCACACAACATCACACATCCTCCTCCATGCTTCATGGTGGGAACCACACATGCAGAGATCATCTGTTCACCAACTGCGTTTCACAAATACACAGTGGTTGGAACCCAAAATGTCATATTTGGACTCATCAGACCAAAGGATAGATTAACACCGGTCTAATGTCCATTGCTCGTATTTCTTGGCCCAAGCAAGTCTTTTCTTCTTATTGGTGTCCTTTAGTAGTGGTTTCTTTGCAGCAATTCGAACATGAAGACCTGATTCATGCTGTTTCCTCTGAACAGTTGATGTTGAGATGTGTCTGTTACTTGAACTCCGTGAAGCATTTATTTGGGCTGCAATCTGAGGTGCAATTAACTGTAATGAATTTATCCTCTGCTGCAGAGGTATCTCTGGGTCTTCCTTTCCTGTGGTGGTCCTCATGAGAGCCAGTTTCATCATAGCGCTTGATGGTTTTTGCAACTGCACTCGAAGAAACTTTCAAAGTTCATGATATTTTCCAGATTGACTGACCTTCATGTCTTAAAGTAATGATTGACTGTCATTTCTCTTTGCTTATTTGAGCTGTTCCTGCCATATTATAGACTTGGTCTTTTACCAAATAGGGCTATCTTCTGTACCACCAATATTTTGTCATTACACAACTGATTGGCTCAAACGCATTAAGAAGGAATAAAATTCCACAAATTAACTTTTAACAAGGCACACCTGTTAATTGAAATGCAATCCAGGTGACTACCTCATGAAGCTGGTTGAAAGAATGCCAAGAGTGTACAAAGCAGTCATCAAGGCAAAGGGCGTCTACTTTGAAGAATCTCGAATATAAAATATGTTTTGATTTGTTTGACACTTTTTTTTGGTTACTACATGATTCCATATGTGTTGTTTCATAGTTTTGATGTCTTCAATATTATTCTACAATGTAGAAAATAGTACAAATATAGAAAAATAAAGAATCAAGAAATACCCTTGAATGAGTAGGTGTGTCCAAACTTTTTACTGTTACTGTACACACACGCATGCGCACACACACACGCACGCACGCACGCACGCACGCACACACACACACACACACACACACACACTTCATATCTGGATTACCAACACACACACACACACACACACACACACACACACACACACACACACACACACACACACACACACACACACACACACACACACACACACGGGACCTGGTTCACAATTAATACCAATATCCTCTTACCCAGCAGACTGTAACATTTAATCAACCTATGCTATTTAGTACAGAGATGAGGCGTGGATAGTTCATTTGTTTAAAATAACAGAGTGTGACCACAGCTGCCATGTTAGCATGCCATAGTGTTACACTATCAATGCCACAGAGTTACATTATCCATGCCACAGTGTTACATTATCCATGCCACAGAGTTACATTATCCATGCCACAGAGTTACATTATCCATGCTACAGTGTGACATTATCCATGCCACAGTGTTACATTATCCATGTCACAGTGCTACATTATCCATGCCACAGAGTTACATTATCCATGCTACAGTGTGACATTATCCATGCCACAGTGTTACATTATCCATGCCACAGTTTTACATTATCCATGCCACAGTTTTACATTATCCATGCCACAGTGTTACATTATCCATGCCACAGTGTTACATTATCCATGACACAGTGCTACATTATCCATGCCACAGTGTTACATTATCCATGCCACAGTGTTACATTATCCAAGCGCCAGTGTTACATTATCCATGCCACAGTGTTACATTATCCATGCCACAGTGTTACATTATCCATGCCACAGTGTTGCACTACCTGGTTTCTAATACTTTGAGTGTTTACTTTACCCTGCCTGGAGAGCCAGGTGGGTAGGGATTACTTTACCCTGCCTGGAGAGCCAGGTGGGTAGGGATTGCAGTTGCTCTTTTAGCAACTTTTCTATCTGTTCCAGTGCATTCTCAATCAAGCACAGATAAAGTATTTGAAATGATTATAAATAATATTTCAACTCAGATCTGGACTACGATAGCACAGTATCCATGGCATCACCCAGGTAGGTGCTACACATTGTTTTCCCTTACTGTGAACAGTAAAGCACTTTGAGCATCTGGAGAAGAAAAAAAACGCTATATACTGTCGATACAATGAATGATTTATATTTCTTAAGGTGTATAACATACACTGTACTACAACGTCTTATACTTTTCCTCTGTTTATAATGCTCTATATTTCAGCCAGGACGGCATTGCTGTTGAGTTGTAAACAAAAGGATATCAGATTGTAGACTTTGCTGATAAACATGCTGTTAGTTATTCAGTATGCTCTACTCAGTAAGTGAGCACAGATCTAATGATACATACTAATTAAAAGCTTTGGAATTCATTTCAAAATAGTAGAAGTTCACAATTTCCTATTGTAGCCATAGTGGCTGTTTGTCCCAAATGACACCCTATTCCCTATATAGTGCACTACATTAGCCTTCCCTGTAGCTCAGTTGGTAGAGCATGGTGTGTGCAACAGCAGAGTTGTGGGTTTGATTCCCACAGGGGGCCAGCACAGGAAAAAAAAAAATGTATGAAATGTATGCATTCACTAGTGTAAGTCGCTCTGGATAAGAGTGTCTGCTAAATGACTAAAATGTAAATTAGACCAGGGCACATAAAGATCTGGTCAAAAGAAGTGCACTAGGTGGAGAATAGGGTCCCATTTGGGACATACACATCGAGTGTATTTAAATCTATCTTGTATATGATTGAAGTCCCTGTTAATAATAAGTGGCATTACTAGAGGGTTTGGAACATGTAAGGCTAGCAAACAAGCACAGCTGTAGGAGAGTCATCATGACCACGTTCTAAATGGCACCCTATTCCCTTAACGTGTGTGTGTGTGTGTGTGTGTGTGTGTGTGTGTGGAGCTCCCTGCTTAACAAATAAGGTTAGTCGTGAAGGAATAATTCCATTATGTGCCTCCTGGATATTTAACAACACTCTCAGAGCCATAAAGGGCTTTTTGAAGACGCCGACATGATTGAATAAAAATGAAACGTCTGGAAGACCATCCCAATAGCAGGGGAGAAGTACACACACACACATACACACAAGCTAGCAGGATAGAGGAAGTTACATTTTTAGTAACTTTAACAGGAAGGTAACCTAAGATCTGTCATAATATTAGTATAAAACCCTGCTGGATTCATCTCTACCCTTAAACTGATAAACATGTACATTAGGTATTGGTTTCAATACAAAACAGATGGTTTGGACTTAAAAGGCTTTAAATGTTTTTTGTTGTTGTTGTTTTTTTACCCTTTGACCTCAGGTTGTCAGTCATGAAGGGAAGGGCTGAGGGGAAGGAACTTCACAGGGTCATAAAACTTACTCCATTTGAGTTCCTGAGTGGTCAGTTCTTGCCTGGCTACCCAAACTATTTGCTCCAGCCAAATGCTACGCCACTCCCATGGATGTTTGTTTCTTCTACTGCAATGAGTCTGAATCCGAGAACCTCCCCGACCTTTCACCGAATTGCGAACACATTTGGGGGCCTTCTGATTGGTCAAGAAGCTGATGGGTTGAGCCAGAGCCAGAATACACGCAGGTAAATCGTGGTTTTAAAATTCGTCATTGTTTTTGATTCTCTGATTGGTTAGAGACAATCCAATTGCTGATGACGTTATTTTGAACAACGCCCCTCTTGCCCCTCATCACCACGAAGGACTTCAATGATGGCAGTCTCAGACTAAAGTATGTAGTGACCGACGGAGCAGCGGAATAATTTAGTGTGAGTCGATGATGCGGTGCGGATGTAATACGTGATAAACGAACAGTTAATGTAGCAGTTGGGAAGCAGAGCTCCGGGAAAGTAGGATGGACACGTAAAACAAATGTAACCTTACACCCATTCTTACAGTAAATGTCTCAGAGATCAGTATCCAAAAACACAAATTTCTGGAGTCACAGGTTTTTGGTGTGCTTTGAATCGAACCTATGTTTACTTACACTACACTCTTCATTTTAACATGACAATATCAGTGTCTAATAGACATTAATTAAACGTATCTGTTGGTAAATGTCCTCCAGTGAAAAGTGGATTACAACAGTTCCTTTCGTTTATTTTGATTTAACTAGGCAAGTCAACTAAAAGCAAATTCTTATTTACAATGACGGTTTAGGAACAGTGGGTTAACTGCCATGATCAAGGGCAGAGCGACAGATTTTTACCATGTCAGCTCAGGGATTAGATCTATCAACATTTCGGTTACTGGCCCAATGCTCTAACCACTAGGCTACCTGCTGCCCCACATTATAACTATCATGCATTATAACTGTATCATCATATATTATACCTGTATCATCATGTATTAGAACTGTATCCTATAGTATACCTGTATCATCATGCATTGACTGTATCATGTATTAATATTAGATCTATCAACATTTCGGTTACTGGCCCAATGCTCTAACCACTAGGCTACCTGTGCTCCTCAAAAGTTCCTCGACTAACCGGTGCCCCCACACATTGACTCTGTACTGGTACCCCGTGTATATAGCCTCGCTACTGATATTTTACTGCTGCTCTTTAAATATTTGTTTGTTTTATTTAATACTTTTTTAAACGTGTTTTTGTTAACTGCATTACTGGTTAATGGCTTGTAAGTAAGAATTTCATGGTAAGGTCTACACCTGGCGCATGTGACAAATAACATTTGATTTGGATGGTATTTTTGTCTCAAGGCTTCACATAGTAGTGAAGGGATAGCTGCATATATGTATATCATGTAACGAGTCATGAGCCATGACCTTTCACCTATCACCTAACCTTGGAGTAGGTTACCGGAAACAGATCATGTGACAGTGTCCCCACGCACCTTCAATGACGACGACGTACTAGAATCATATCTGTTCAAAAGTCGGCTGTATAAAATGTAGAATTTAGAATTATAATCTTAGAATCTTAGAAGGTCTTCTCTAAGTATTCTATTGGGTGAACGTTCCGAAACCAACTCTAGAAAAACATGGTGGCCAGTCCAGAGTTCCATTAGATGTTCCATGTGTTCCAGAGCAGGGTAGGAAGGGGTTTGGGTTTATCCCTACCCTGGCCATGGACAAGCAGACAGACAGAGACACACAGACAGGGGGGACATAGGAAGCCCCCCCCCCCCCCCCCGGAGCCCCGGATGCTGTTGTGTTGCTGCACCCAGGAGGCCACACAGGCCAGAGTGGGAGAAAGAGTGTTTGCGTACGCGCGTATGTGTGTCACTGTGGCTCCTCACCCGTACAGACGCCTACAGCTGACAGACCGCAGCAGCTCACCCTACAGGCACACACAGAACTACTGTAGCATACTCTGTTGGCAGGGGTAGGATACATATACAGACACACACACACACACACACACACACACACACACACACACACACACACACACACACACACACACACACACACACACACGGTAAGGGGTGAGGAGGGACATTCACAGCAGGCTTTAAGTGAGTAACAGCAGATTTATCCCTATACAGTGTGTGTGTGCGTGTGTGTGTGTGTGTGTGTGTGTGTGTGTGTGTGTGTGTGTGTGTGTGTGTGTGTGTGTGTGTGTGTGTGTGTGTGCGCGCGCGTGCGTGCGTGTACGTGTGTGAAAATCTTCTCATGAAGTTCAAAAACGTCAACATTTTGTATGTAGGCATTTTTTAACTTAGTTTGAGAAAAACAATGAATGTAGATTTTACACATCTATTTAAAGACTGTAAATCCACTCAATAATGGACTATCAACTTGTCAGGATCATCAAAGACATCACCATGATGAGCCAATTTTGGTTTGGTATAGATATCTTCAAAAAAATCGAACTATTAACAATTCACTTTTTTTGACTATTTAATGCTAATGCTTAATATAATCATAAAAATGTATCTTCTCCTGGACTAAAAGTCAGATCCAAATTTGGTCTTTGCACAAGTCACTAAATATTTTTTTTAAATAACATTGATTCATTCAAAGATGGCCACACTATACCAATAGATACATAGAAATATGCTAAAATATGCTAAAATAAATATATACACAAGACTATTCAAAAACTTTGGGGTCAATGAAGAGGCGACGCCGGGATGCTGGCCTTCTAGGCAGAGTTTCTCTGTCCAGTGTCTGTGTTCTTTTGCCCATCTTAATCTTTTCTTTTTATTGTTCAGTCTGAGAAATGGCTTTTTCTTTGCAACTCTGCCTAGAAGGCCAACATCCCGGAGTCGCCTCTTCACTGTTGACGTTGAGAGTGGTGTTTTGTGGGTACGATTTAATGAAGCTGCCAGTTGAGGACTTGTGAGGCGTCTGTTTCTCAAACTAGACACTCTAATATACTTGTCCTCTTGCTCAGTTGTGCACCGGGGCCTCCCACTCCTCCTTCTATTCTGGTTAGAGCCAGTTTGTGCTGTTCTGTGAAGGGAGTAGTACACAGCATTGTACGAGATCTTCAATTTCTTGGCAATTTCTCACATAGAATAGCCTTAATTTCTTAGAACAAGAATAGACTGACGCATTTCAGAAGAAAAAATGATGTTTCTAGCCATTTTAAGCCTGTAAACGAACCCACAAATGCTGATGATCCAGATACTCAACTAGTCTAAAGAAGGTCAGTTTTATTGCTTCTTTAATCAGGACAGCAGTTTTCAGCTGTGCTAACATAATTGCAAAAGGGTTTTCTGAAGATCAATTGGCATTTTAAAATGATAAACTTGGATTAGCAAACACAACGTGCCATTGGAACACAGGAGTGATGGTTGCTGATATTGGGCCTCTGTACGCCTATGTTGATAATCCATAAAAAATCTGCCGTTTCCAGCTACAATAGTCATTTACAACATTAACAATGCCTACACTGTATTTCTGATCAATTTACTGTTATTTTAATAGACAAAAAATTGCTTTTCTTTCAAAAACAAGGACATTTCTAAGTGACCCCAAACTTTTGAATGGTAGTGTATATTATTCTCATCAACCATAGGAGCAAATGACACCAAATGTGGAATGGTACATGAAAACGTATTTTGAGAAAAGCTATGTGATTGGTCAAAAGAGTTATTGACAAATAAAAAATCACATTTGACCATTTTGTATTTAAATCACTGTAAATCAACTCCAATAGCCTGTTAACTTGAAACTGGTCATCGCTATCGCTATGACGACCCTAAGATGAACTTCACTGAATTTGGTTATGGTATCTAAAAACACAAGGAAACTATTAAAAACAAATGTGCATATCTTATTAAGCGAATACTCAAAATCCTATTTTCCTCATGAACCATATGTCAGCTTCACTCCAGATTTTGTATTTAGACTCATGATTTCACATAAATTAAGATAGTTCCTACACAATAGACTGCTTGCTTTGTTATCCAACTGATCTTGTTCTTTCTGCCACCCTGTGAACCTCTTTTAGCGTTCTCCGCTAACATCAAGGCGGTGACCCGATCCTGTTGGGTCATGCTCTACAACATTCGCAGAGTACGACCCTGCGTTACACAGGAAGCGGCGCAAGTCCTAATCCAGGCACTTGTCATCTCCCGTCTGGATTACTGCAACTCACTGCTGGCGAGGCTACCTGCCTGTGCCATTAAACCCCTACAACTCATCCAGAACGCCGCAGCCCGTCTGGTGTTCAACCTTCCCAAGTTCTCTCATGTCACCCCGCTCCTCCGCACACTCCACTGGCTTCCAGTTGAAGCTCGCATCTGCTACAAGACCATGGTGCTTGCCTACGGAGCTGTGAGGGGAACGGCACCTCCGTACCTTCAGGCTCTGATCAGTCCCTACACCCAAAGAAGGGCACTGCGTTCATCCATCTCTGGCCTGCTCGCCTCCCTACCTCTGCGGAAGCACAGTTCCCGCTCAGCCCAGTCAAAACTGTTCGCTGCTCTGGCACCCCAATGGTGGAACAAGCTCCCTCACGACCCAGGACAGCGGAGTCAATCACCACCTTCCGGAGACACCTGAAACCCCACCTCTTTAAGTAATCCCCCCCCCCCAAAAAAAAAAAAGATATAGATGTACTATTGTAAAGTGGTTGTTCCACTGGATATCATAAGGTGAATGCACCAATTTGTAAGTCGCTCTGGATAAGAGCGTCTGCTAAATGACGTAAATGTAAATGTCGTTCATTGCTGCTCAAAGCTATATTTGTTGTTTCTGTTGTTGTTGTTTATTTTGAAAAATAAATAATAGAGATGTTCAATTAGACTAGTGATTAATGATCTCTATAAAGTTCTAAATAAATCATATTAATGATTTACAAGATCGAGAAAGGTTGAAACGAAGAAAGGGAAAAAGAAAGGAAATAAAGGCGATGCAAATATGAAATAATAATGGTCTGGACAACAAAGTTAGCGTTGGTGAGAAGTCAATAACACGAATCAGTACTAATTACAGTTCTTCTCAATCACGTACCAGCATTTTGGGGATTCTCAAAACAGATTCAACAAGATACCTTGTGGAAAACAGTAACTACATTTCAACAAAATGTAGATGACTTCTCAAAAACAATTCTGTTTCTCTGTTTTCTTCTAGGAAGTCCTTGAAGGAAGTGCTATTGAAAGCTTTTGTGTGAAATTGCCCACTGTTAACGTTGAAATTCTATTGAAAAGCTTTAATGTTAAGGCTTTGAATTTCAAAGCTGGACATCCACTCTGAACATATTAAAAATGTATTACATAGAAAAACAGAACATACATGTCTTCTCAGAAATCCGAGTATGAAGTGCTTAGTACCACTGAAAGCTTTCTTGTCAAATTCTCTTAACTTGTGTTACTGTTCAACAAACGAGTTCTGCAGGCTCTAGTTATTTTTCTTAGCTTAATTATTCAGGGCTACCAAGTGGCGCAGCGGTGTAAGCCACTGCATCTAAGTGCTAGAGGTGTCACTACATTCACCCTGGTTCAAATCCAGGCTGTATCACAACTGGCCATGATTGGGAGTCCCATAGGGTGGAGCACAATTGGCCCAGGGTCGTCTGGGTTTCGCCGGTGTCGGCTGTCATTGTAAATATGAAATTGTTCTTAACTGAATTGCATAGTTAAATAAATTAACAACGTGTGTGGTAGAGTGCTGCAAGATAAGACCTAGTTAAAACTTTTCAAGGAGCTACCCCTTGTTTTTCGCCTAAAATGACTCAAATCTAACTGCCTGTAGCTCAGGACCTGAAGCAAGGATATGCATATTCTTGATACCATTAGAAAGGAAACACTTGGAAGTTTGTGTAAATGAAATGAATGTAGGAGAATATAACACATTAGATCTGGTAAAAGATAATATAAAGAAAAAAACATGCATTTTCTTGTATATTTTTGTTCCATCTTTGAAACGCAAGAGAAAAGCCATAATGTATTATTCCAGCCTAGGTGCAAATTGGAGTTTGGCCAGTAGATGGTAGCATTGTATGTGGAACATTTCATATCAAGACTGCCCAAATGTGGCTAATTGGTTTATTAATAACTTTTCAAGTTC
>NC_138312.1:57120000-57177500 GCF_965601325.2 Salmo salar | reverse complement strand
CTAAATTTTCTAAAACTGTTTGAATGGTGTCTGTGAGTATAACAGAACTCAAATGGCAGGTCAAAACCTGAGAGATTCCTTTACAGGAAGTGGCCTGTCTGACCATTTCTGGAACTTCTTTGCCATCTCTATCATTTACTAAGGATCTCTGCTCTAACGTGACACTTCCCACGTCTTCCATAGGCTCTCATAGCCCGGGAAAAAAGAGAATGTCGTCATTCCAGCCCCAGGCTGAAACACATTATCGCCTTTCTCAAGTGGCCCATCAAGAGACACTAGCTTATGCGCGTGACCCCGACCGCCCCCGCCTTTGGGATTTTTTCCTCTGTTTGCCGAAAAGGAGATTCCCTGTCGGAATATAATCGCTTTTCTACGAGAAAAATGACGTAAAAATTGATTTTAAACAGCGGTTGACATGCTTCGACGTACGGCAATGGAATACTTTGAATTTTATTGTCAGGAATTGCGCCAAGCGCGCGACACTTCTTTACTATTTCGGATAGTGTCTGGAACGCACGAACAAAACGCCGCTATTCGGATATAACGATGGATTATTTTGGACCAAACCAACATTTGTTATTGAAGTAGACGTCCTGGGTGTGCATTCTGACGAAGACAACAAAAGGTAATGACATTTTTATAATAGTAAATATGATTATGGTGAGTGCTAAACTTGCCGGGTGTCTAAATAGCGAGCCCGTGATGCCTGGGCTATGTACTTAGAATATTGCAAAATGTGCTTTCACCAAAAAGCTATTTTAAAATCGGACATATCGAGTGCATAGAGGAGGTCTGTATCTATAATTCTTAAAATAATTGTTATGCTTTTTGTGAACGTTTATCGTGAGTAATTTAGTAAAATGTTAGCGAATTCCCCGTAAGTTTGCGGGGGGTATGCTAGTTCTGAACGTCACATGCTAATGTAAAAAGCTGGTTTTTGATATAAATATGAACTTGATTGAACAAAACATGCATGTATTGTATAACATAATGTCCTAGGGTTGTCATCTGATGAAGATCATCAAAGGTGAGTGCTGCATTTAGCTGTCTTCTGGGTTTTGGTGACATTATATGCTGGCTTGAAAAATGGGTGTCTGATTATTTCTGGCTTGGTACTCTGCTGACATAATCTAATGTTTTGCTTTCGTTGTAAAGCCTTTTTGAAATCGGACAGTGTGGTTAGATTAACGAGAGTCTTATCTTTAAATGGCTGTAAAATAGTCATATGTTTGAGAAATTGAAGTAATAGGATTTTGAAGATTTTGAAAATCGCGCCACAGGCTGGCAGTGGCCTTTACGTAGGTGGGACGAATTCGTCCCGCCGGTCCCATAGAGGTTAACCTCTTACATCTAGATGTTCCGATAGCGGAATGCCTCACCAATATCCAATGGTATAGCGTGGCGCAAATTACAAATACCTAAAAAATGCAAAAACTTCAATTTTTCAAACATATGACTATTTTACACCATTTTAACTTGTTATGGACAGGGGGCAGTATTTTCACGGCCGGATAAAAAACCTACCCGATTTAATCTGGTTATTACTCCTGCCCAGAAACTAGAATATGCATATAATTAGTAGCTTTGGATAGAAAACACCCTAAAGTTTTTAAAACTGTTTGAATGGTGTCTGTGAGTATAACAGAACTCAAATGGCAGGCCAAAACCTGAGAAGATTCTGTACAGGAAGTACCCTGTCTGACCATTTCTTGGCCTTCTTTGTCATCTCTATACAAAACAAAGGATCTCTGCTGTAACGTGACACTTTCTAAGGCTCCCATAGGCTCCCAGAAGGCGCCAGAACATTGAATGATGACTTTGCAGCCCATGGCTGAAAAACAGTAGCGAATAATCCATAGTTATATCCAAATAGATCCTGTATTTTCGATAAAGAGGCTATAGAAGGACAAGAAATGTTCAGACAGGGCACTTCCCATATAGAATCTTCTCAGGTTTTGGCCTGCCATATGAGTTCTGTTATACTCACAGACACCATTCAAACAGTTTTAGAAACTTTAGGGTGTTTTCTATCCAAATCTAATAATTATATGCATATTCTAGTTTCTGGGCAGGAGTAATAACCAGATTAAATCGGGTACGTTTTTTATCTGGCCGTGAAAATACTGCCCCCTAGCCCATACAGGTTAATAAACAGAAGGTGCTGTGAATTTTGGGCCTGCTCTGAAATATGTGATAGTTGGCTTCTAAATGAGTTGGAAAAAGTGGGTGTGGTGTCAGTTTGTATCAGTTTGGTGTTCAGAATAATATCTAACTGACTGATGGACGGTGACTTGCTGGCAGACTTTTGTCCATTTGCAATATGTTTAAACAGTGATAGACCATCACCAAATTGACATGATGAAATCAACACTAACGAGCGATGGAGAGGAACCAGAATCACTGCCTGGCCATCCCGAGTTCATCGGGCCAGTCAATTTCGCATTCCTGCAGTTTTTTTGAGCATGTCAAATTCGTGATGGTAAATGCCCATTGAAACATATTGCAAATGGACAGTACATTTGCAATAAGATTCAACAGTGAAAAAATATCACCATATGGACATGATGAAATCAACACAAAGAGCAATGGAGAGGAACCACTATCACTGCCCAGCCATCCCACGTTCATCGGGCCAGTCAATTTAGCATTCCTGCAGTTTTTTTGAGCATGTCAAATTTGTGATGGTAAATGCCCATTGAAACATATTGCAAATGGACAGCTGTGCGCCTGGTGAATGGAATGGGTTACCAGGAGCACATTTTTGAAATGTTTTTTAATGCCTTTAGGGGGGTGCAAGGGGTCTACGGTTGGGTAGGGATCACCCCCCACCCGTGCCCATCCAATAGGGGGCACCCCTGGTCATTTTGGGCGTTTTTCAAAAAGTCGTTAACCTGTTGGGTCTAGGGGGCAGCATTTGCACGTCTGGATAAAAAAAATGTACCCGATTTAATCTGGTTACTAATCCTACCCAGTAACTAGAATATGCATATACTTATTATATATGGATAGAAAACACTCTAAAGTTTCCAAAACTGTTTGAATGGTGTCTGTGAGTATAACAGAACTCATTTGGCAGGCAAAACCCTGAGACATTTTCTGACAGGAAGTGGATACCTGATGTGTTGTATTGAGTTTAAACCTATCCCATTGAAAAACACAGGGGTTTAGGAATATTTTGGCACTTCCTATTGCTTCCACTAGATGTCACCAGCCTTTACAAAGTGTTTTGAGTCTTCTGGAGGGAGATCTGACCGAACAAGAGCCATGGAACGGTGATGTCCCATTAGACACCTGGCGCGCTACTTCATGTTGGGTACCCTCGTTCCAATACGTTATAAAAGGCTATGCATTCGTCCACCTTGAATATTATTCATGTTCTGGTTAAAAAAGGCCCTAATGATTTATGCTATACAACGTTTGACATGTTTGAACGAACGGAAATATATTTTTTCCCCTCGTTCATGACGAGAAGTCCGGCTGGCTTACATCATGTGCTAACGAGACGGAGATTTTTGGACATAAATGATGAGCTTTTTTGAACAAAACTACATTCGTTATGGACCTGTGATACCTGGAAGTGACATCTGATGAAGAGAATCAAAGGTAATGGATTATTTACATAGTATTTTCGATTTTAGATCTCCCCAACATGACGTCTAGTCTGTATCGCAACGCGTATTTTTCTGGGCACAGTGCTCAGATTATTGCAAAGTGTGATTTCCCAGTAAGGTTATTTTTAAATCTGGCAAGTTGATTGCGTTCAAAAGATGTAAATCTATAATTCTTTAAATGACAATATAATATTTTACCAATGTTTTCTAATTTTAATTATTTAATTTGTGACGCTGACTTGACTGCCGGTTATTGGAGGGAAACGATTTCCTCAACATCAATGCCATAGTAAAACGCTGTTTTTGTATATAAATATGAACTTGATAGAACTAAAAATGCATGCATTGTCTAACATAATGTCCTAGGAGTGTCATCTGATGGAGATTGTAAAAGGTTAGTGTATCATTTTAGCTGGTTTTATGGTTTTGGTGACCCTGTCTTTGACTTGACAAAACATTACACACAACTCTTGTAAATGTACTGTCCTAACATACTCTAAATTTATGCTTTCGCCGTAAAACCTTTTTGAAATCGTAAAACGTGGTTAGATTAAGGAGATGTTTATCTTTCAAATGGTGTAACATAGTTGTATTTTTGAAAAATTTGAATTTTGACATTTATTTGGATTCAAATTTGCCGCTCTTGAAATGCACCTGCTGTTGATGGAGTGCACCACGGGTGGCACGCTAGCGTCCCACCTAGCCCCAAGAGGTTAAGCTGTCGCAGGCCCAGAACAGAGCAGCACGTATTGGGCTGATGTAAATACTATGCATGCCAGTCTCTCTTGTCTAAGAGTTGAGGAGAGACTGAATGTATCACCTCTTCTTTTTATAAGAAACATGAATGTTTCCCAAATTGTTTGCATAGTCAATTTACACACAGCTCTGACACACACACACATGGCACCTAAATCCAGATCAAATTCAAGAAAGCGTACAATATTATATAGGGCCTTTATTGCATGGAACTTCATTCCATCTCATATTGCTCAAATAAACAGCAAACCTGGTTTCAAAAAACAGATAAATCAACACCTCACTGCACAACGCCGCTCCCCTATTTGACCTAGATAGTTTGTGTGTATGTATTGATATGTAGGCTATTTGTGACTTTAAAAAAAATCATGTAGTTTTGTCCTTCAGCTGTTCTTGTCTATTAATAATGTTCTGTATTATTTACATTTTACATTTTAGTCATTTAGCAGACGCTCTTATCCAGAGCGACTTACAAATTGGTGCATTCACCTATAATATCCAGTGGAACAACCACTTTACAATAGTGCATCTAAATCTTTTAAGGGGGGGGTTAGAAGGATTACTTTATCCTATCCCAGGTATTCCTTGAAGAGGTGGGGTTTCAGGTGTCTCCGGAAGGTGGTGATTGACTCCGCTGTCCTGGCGTCGTGAGGGAGCTTGTTCCACCATTGGGGTGCCAGAGCAGCGAACAGTTTTGACTGGGCTGAGCGGGAACTGGGCTTCCTCAGAGGTAGGGAGGCGAGCAGGCCAGAGGTGGATGAACGGAGTGCCCTTGTTTGGGTGTAGGGCCTGATCAGAGCCTGAAGGTACGGAGGTGCCGTTCCCCTCACAGCTCCGTAGGCAAGCACCATGGTCTTGTAGCGGATGCGAGCTTCGACTGGAAGCCAGTGGAGAGAGCGGAGGAGCGGGGTGACGTGAGAGAACTTGGGAAGGTTGAACACCAGACGGGCTGCGGCGTTCTGGATGAGTTGTAGGGGTTTAATGGCACAGGCAGGGAGCCCAGCCAACAGCGAGTTGCAGTAATCCAGACGGGAGATGACAAGTGCCTGGATTAGGACCTGCGCCGCTTCCTGTGTGAGGCAGGGTCGTACTCTGCGAATGTTGTAGAGCATGAACCTACAGGATCGGGTCACCGCCTTGATGTTGGTGGAGAACGACAGGGTGTTGTCCAGGGTCACGCCAAGGCTCTTAGCACTCTGGGAGGAGGACACAAGGGAGTTGTCAACCGTGATGGCGAGATCATGGAACGGGCAGTCCTTCCCCGGGAGGAAGAGCAGCTCCGTCTTGCCGAGGTTCAGCTTGAGGTGGTGATCCGTCATCCACACTGATATGTCTGCCAGACATGCAGAGATGCGATTCGCCACCTGGTTGTCAGAAGGGGGAAAGGAGAAGATTAATTGTGTGTCGTCTGCATAGCAATGATATGAGAGACCATGTGAGGATATGACAGAGCCAAGTGACTTGGTGTATAGCGAGAATAGGAGTGGGCCAAGAACAGAGCCCTGGGGGACACCAGTGGTGAGAGCACGTGGTGCGGAGACAGATTCTCGCCACGCCACCTGGTAGGAGCGACCTGTCAGGTAGGACGCAATCCAAGCGTGCGCGGTGCCGGAGATGCCCAGCTCGGAGAGGGTGGAGAGGAGGATCTGATGGTTCACGGTATCAAAGGCAGCAGATAGGTCTAGAAGGATGAGAGCAGAGGAGAGAGAGTTAGCTTTAGCAGTGCGGAGAGCCTCCGTGACACAGAGAAGAGCAGTCTCAGTTGAATGCCCAGTCTTGAAACCTGACTGATTAGGATCAAGAAGGTCATTCTGAGAGAGATAGCAAGAGAGCTGGCCAAGCACGGCGCGTTCAAGAGTTTTGGAGAGAAAGGAAAGAAGGGATACTGGCCTGTAGTTGTTGACATCGGAGGGATCGAGTGTAGGTTTTTTCAGAAGGGGTGCAACTCTCGCTCTCTTGAAGACGGAAGGGACGTAGCCAGCGGTCAAGGATGCGTTGATGAGCGAGGTGAGGTAGGGGAGAAGGTCTCCGGAAATGGTCTGGAGAAGAGAGGAGGGGATAGGGTCAAGTGGGCAGGTTGTTGGGCGGCCGGCCGTCACAAGACGCGAGAGTTCATCTGGAGAGAGAGGGGAGAAAGAGGTCAAAGCACAGGGTAGGGCAGTGTGAGCAGGACCAGCAGTGTCGTTTGACTTAGCAAACGAGGATCGGATGTCGTCAACCTTCTTTTCAAAATGGTTGACGAAGTCATCCGCAGAGAGGGAGGAGGGGGGGGGGGAGGGGGAGGAGGATTAAGGAGGGAGGAGAAGGTAGCAAAGAGCTTCCTAGGGTTAGAGGCAGATGCTTGGAGTTTAGAGTGGTAGAAAGTGGCTTTAGCAGCAGAGACAGAAGAGGAAAATGTAGAGAGGAGGGAGTGAAAGGATGCCAGGTCCGCAGGGAGGCGAGTTTTCCTCCATTTCCGCTCGGCTGCCCGGAGCCCTGTTCTGTGAGCTCGCAGTGAGTCGTCGAGCCACGGAGCAGGAGGGGAGGACCGAGCCGGCCTGGAGGATAGGGGACAGAGGAAATCAAAGGATGCAGAGAGGGAGGAGAGGAGGGTTGAGGAGGCAGAATCAGGAGATAGGTTGGAGAAGGTTTGAGCAGAGGGAAGAGATGATAGGATGGAAGAGGAGAGAGTAGCGGGAGAGAGAGAGCGAAGGTTGGGACGGCGCAATACCATCCGAGTAGGGGGAGAGTGAGAAGTGTTGGATGAGAGCGAGAGGGAAAAGGATACAAGGTAGTGGTCGGAGACTTGGAGGGGAGTTGCAATGAGATTAGTGGAAGAACAGCATCTAGTAAAGATGAGGTCAAGCGTATTGCCTGCCTTGTGAGTAGGGGGGGAAGGTGAGAGGGTGAGGTCGAAAGAGGAGAGGAGTGGAAAGAAGGAGGCAGAGAGGAATGAGTCGAAGGTAGACGTGGGGAGGTTAAAGTCACCCAGAACTGTGAGAGGTGAGCCATCCTCAGGAAAGGAACTTATCAAGGCGTCAAGCTCATTGATGAACTCTCCAAGGGAACCTGGAGGGCGATAAATGATAAGGATGTTAAGCTTGAAAGGGCTGGTAACTGTGACAGCATGGAATTCAAATGAGGAGATAGACAGATGGATCAGGGGAGAAAGAGAGAATGTCCACTTGGGAGAGATGAGGATTCCAGTGCCACCACCCCGCTGGCTCGATGCTCTAGGGGTATGCGAGAACACGTAGTCAGACGAGGAGAGAGCAGTAGGAGTAGCAGTGTTATCTGTGGTGATCCATGTTTCCGTCAGCGCCAGGAAGTCTAGGGACTGGAGGGTAGCATAGGCTGAGATGAACTCAGCCTTGTTGGCCGCAGACCGGCAGTTCCAGAGGCTGCCGGAGACCTGGAACTCCACGTGGGTCGTGCGCGCTGGGACCACCAGGTTAGAGCGGCAGCGGCCACGCGGTGTGGAGCGTTTGTATGGCCTGTGCAGAGGAGAGAGAACAGGGATAGGCGGACACATAGTAGACAAGCTACAGAAGAGGCTACGCTAATGCAAATGAGATTGGAGTGACAAGTGGACTACACGTCTCGAATGTACAGGAAGTTAAGCTTACGTTGCAAAAATGTTATTGACTAAAATGATACAGTACTGCTGGCTGGTGGAGTAGGCTAGCTAGCAGTGGCTGCGTTGTTGACTTTGAACGTGTAGCTGGCTAGGTAACCTCGGTAGTTTCAGTACTACACCTTGTCATGATACAAAGCAACTTTGTAGCTAGCTAGCTAACATAACACTAATCAAGACGTTCCTTGTAGTGTATTTAGTTTCAACAATGCTGCTCGTCGGTAATAGTTGGCTAGGTTAGGAAAAATGGCGTCGCGGGGGACGGAAATAGCTGGCTAGCTAACCTCGATGGCTGGCTAGCTAACAATTATCAATTAACAATTATCAAGCTATGACAAAGACAACTAGGTAGCTCGCTAGGTAACACTGCACTAGTCAAATCGTTCCGTTGTGAAGTATTAGTAACTACAGCGCTGCTAGTCGGTAACGGATGGCTATCTGGCAGTGGGTTAATGATGACTAGGTGTGTTGAGTAAGTCTGGCGCCGCGTCGCGGCTGGCTAGCACACCTCGATAATACTCAAACTCAAGCTACACAATTATCTTAGATACAGAGACAGCACAGACAACTATGTAGCTGGCTAACTAACACTAACACCACACTAATCAAGTCGTTGCGTTGTAATGTAATAGTTTCTGCGGTGCTGTTAGTCGGTAGAAGTTGGCTAGCTAACAGTGATGACTAGCTAGCTAGCAGCTAGCAGTGTTGACTACGTTAGGAGGACGAAGATAGCTAGCCTCGATAATTACTCAGTTACTCTAAACTACACAATTATCTTTGATACAAAGACGGCTATGTAGCTAGCTAAGAAGAATTGCTCAGATCAAACAAATCAAGCCGTTGTAATGTAGCGAAGTGGAATATTACCTGTGGAGCGAAGCGTGGTGCGACTGCTCGCTCCAAACCGGAAATGGGTGTGTATTATGTCATGATTCATATTGTTTGTGGATCCCAGGAAGAGTAGCTGCTGCTTTTGCAACAGCTAATTGGGATCCTAATAAAATACCAAATACCAAATGCAATATATTCTAAAGGAAATGTCTATAAACTCACTCTGAAGAGCCGTCAGACTGCTGAAATATTAACTGTTTGGATGTTTGTGTCACCAAACACCTACGGTGTGGAAAGATATAACAGATTGCATTAAATATAGGCCTAGGTGTTTTACATTATATTTCTTGCCTAAAATCCTCAAAAACTTAAAGCTTGATCTATCTGTGCATCTTTATGTATGTAATAATCAGATGAGCTAATATTTAGCCTGTGTCCAAAATGGCACCCTATTCCAGTACTTTTCACCAGGACCCATAGAGAATAGCATGCCATTGGGGTCACAACCACAGCTGCAAACCAGGTTCATCCACCCATCCAAATATTTAGCCAGCCTATTTTACATCCCTGATTACCTGACTACCATCTCATATCTTAATAATAAATCAGTCAGTATGAATTCTACCCAGATAAGTAGGGAGTACACAGGAGATCCTGGAATTAAAAACAGGGGCGATCATGGATTCATGGGGGGGATGAACAGGTAGGGCCCATTCTAGGCCCCATGCTGTGTTCGCTCTCGTTCAATATGTTTTCATTGCATGAATGACATGATCAATGTTGCAAAGCGAAGTGATACACATAATTATTGCAAACCACAGCGACAACAATAAGAATACTATGGATAATTTAGCTATTTGATTTGGAACTTTAGGACCCCTTTAGGTATCCCCAAAAAATAGAAACAAACTATTAAATAAAATATTGAATTTGGCCTTTACTGCTATAGCCCACAGAAACGCAATGAATAACATATTCATAAATGGCAAAAAAAGACTGAAAAGACTAAGTCAAGACTACCTTCCAAACTGTTTTTTTTTTTTTTACCAGTACCGATTACCTTCAGACGAGTCCCTTGATATTGGTGGGGGTTGTAGAGCAAAACGGAGAACTCCAACGTGTTTGTGAGAATCTCCCCTTCCGCTCTCAAACACCGCTCTAGCTCTGCCACTGCGAAATGCAATGCAAAAAAACAGATATCTCTAGCTTAAACTGACGCGTCGTGGAACACACCTTCCATGTCATTTATTATTTTCCATATAATTTACAGCCCTGAGTTGATTATCCCTTACATAATTATGAAGTTTATATAGGTTTTATACAAATTGTCCATATAAACAGCCTCTAAACTATATAGCCTCTCAATGTTTGTTTTCTTGGAAAGCTGTGCGTGTTATACTGTGAAAAAATATCAGTACTTTTTGCATTTACAACTTGTCTAAGTCCTATCATCAACTGATCTCAGAGTAGAGTGGGTGCCTCAAGGCCCCACTCTGACACACACAGAGCTGCCAACAGTCTCATATCCTCTTAGAGTAGAGTGGATGCCTCACATTGATCACATTCACCAGGGAAAGAGCAGCCTCAGCATACACTCTCAGTCTTGTTTAACTAACCTTGGGGGGGACAATTGATTCCCATTCAAAATCTTATTTTCCCTAACTCTAAACCTAACCTTAACTCCTAACCCTAAACCTAACCTTAACTCCTAACCCTCAACCTAACCTGATCTCCTAACCCTCAACCTAACCTTAACGCCTAACCCTAAACCTAACCTTAACTCCTAACCCTCAACCTAACCTTATCTCCTAACCCTAAACCTAACCTTAACTCCTAACCCTAAACCTAACCTTAACTCCTAACTCTAAACCTAACCTTAACTCCTAACCCTAAACCTAACCTTAACTCCTAACCATAAGCCAAACCGTTAACCCCCAACTAACCCTAACTCTAACCCTTAAACTAAACTTAAACCTTTTTCCTTAAGGGGACAAAAAAATGTCCCGAGTTGGTCAAATTGTAGTTTTTGTAATGTTCTTGTGGGGACTAAAAACATGTCCCCAGTTGGTCAAAATATAGTTTTTGTACTATTCTTCTGGGGACTAGTTAAACACGTCCACCTCACCAGGGAAAAGCAGACACAAACACCTGACTATCAGGAATCAAGGTAAGACCCAAGAACAGACTGTGTGAAGTAACAATGTTTATTGTAACCACAGGGGCAGGCAAATGACAGGTCAAGGCAGGCAGGGGTCGAAAATTCAGAGCAGAGGCCAAGGTACAGGACGGCAGGCAGGCTCAGGGGCAGGCAGTGGTCAGGCGGGAGGGTACAGGGTCAGAACAAGCTAAGGTCAAAAACCAGGAGGACGAGAAAAGAGAGACTGGGGAAAAGCAGGAGCTGATACAAAAACGCTAGTTGACTTGACAAACAAGACGAACTGGCCACAGACAAACGGAGAGTACAGGTATAAGTACCCAGGGGATAAGTGGGGAAGATGGGCGACACCTGGATGTGGTGGAGACAAGCACAAGGACCATGTGAAACAGATCATGGCGTGACATCTGATATTACCTCTTTTTCAAATCTCGCACAATACGTCTGTGTCCTAAATGGCAACCTATTCCCTATTGTGCACTATTTTTCACCAGGAACCTCTGGTCAGAAGTAACGCACTATGTAGGGTGGTATTTGTGATGTAGACCTAACAGAGAATAATGTGCCATCCTCTCTGAAATGGCAGATTTAATTCATACACCCCCAAATATAACTGGAGACATTCAAAGGTCACTAGTTACATCACCGTCTGGGGCAGTTAGCGTGTGTGTGTGTGTGTGTGTGTGTGTGTGTGTGTGTGTGTGTGTGTGTGTGTGTGTGTGTGTGTGTGTGTGTGTGTGTGTGTGTGTGTGTGTGTGTGTGTGTGTGTGTGAGAGGGTGTGATTTCTGTGTGTGTGTGTGTGTGTGTGTGTGTGTGTGTGTGTGTGTGTGTGTGTGTGTGTGTGTGTGTGTGTGTGTGTGTGTGTGTGTGTGTGTGTGTGTGTGTGTGTGAGAGGGTGTGTGTGTGTGAGAGGGTGTGTTTTCTGTGTATGTATATTTGTGAGTGTGTGTGTGTGTGTGTGTGTGTTTTGCGTGGCTGTCGGCATTTACATCTGCTTCATGTCTGAATGTGTTAAATACGCCATGTTTTGAACAAACCTCGGGTTGAAATAACATTTCAAATCATTTCATAAACATTATCTGGGCTTTTTTGAGCTTATCTGACATAATAAAACAAATTGGTCACAAGAGTGCAAACCCTGTCCATCTGGGACTCCAGGCAGACTAGAGCAAACGCTAAAAGAATTTGAAGTATTTGAAATTGTATTTGAACTCAGGTCTGAATAGCAGCAATCATTAACAGAGCAACAAGAGGCAGAGAGAGGGAGTTGAATACACCATATCTTGGCAAGCAGGAAAGAGTAAAGAGAAATGCAATGTCCACCATTGACATTTCTGCACATTGCTTTGGGCACAATTTACTTTTAGAAAAACATTAACTTGTTTTCTCAGAAATTCTGCTAGTCTAGGCTTAACAACAACAAATCTCAATACCTTAAATAGGGTGTTACCATCACACTGGTAGAAACACTACACTGTAACAACATACATGCTCTCAGACTCAGGCAAGTACTCACACACACAGCCATATGTCAGCTGTGTGTCTCTATGTCCCTTCTACCATACCCTCCGTTGTCCTTCTCCAGTTATGATGGTCTGCAGCTGCCATAACCTCTGTTGTCCTTCTCCAGTTATGATGGTCTGCAGCTGCCATACCCTCCGTTGCCCTTCTCAAGTTATCAAATCAAATCAAGATTTATTTATACAGCACATTTCAGACATGGAATGCAACACAATGTCCTTCACAGGAAAATAAAAATAAAAAAACAATTAAAATAAAAAAGTCAATATTTACAACAAACATAAACAAAAGAATAACAATAAAAACGGAATGACTAAAAACCACCCTAAAGAAAAGAAAATCTAAAAAGGTGTGTTTTAAAAATGTCCACAGTTTTGGCCCCCTTCAGGTTCTCTGGCAGGCTATTCCAGAGGCTGGGGGCATAATAACTAAAGGCTGTCTCTCCATGTCTCTTGGTCCTAGGCTTTGGGATAGTTAAAAGGCCAGTGCCAGAGGACCTGAGGGACCTACTGGGTACATAACTTAAAAGCACGTCTGACATGTATTGGGCTGCACCATCATGGATTGATTTAAAAACCAATAGAGGAATCTTAAAATTAATTATAAAATTCACAGGCAGCGAGTGCAGAGACCTTAAAACCGGCTTAATGTGTGCTCTCCATCTTGTCTTGGTATCTGTGCTGCAGCATTCTGTATGTTTTCCATTGACCAATGGTTTTCTTGGGTAGACCAGACAGGAGAGCAATACAGTAGTTAAGCCTGCTTGTAATAAAAGCATGGATGAGTCTCTCTGTATCAGCCTGAGACATAAACGGCTGTACCTTGGCAATGTTCCTCAGGTGGTAAAAAGTTATTTTGGTCACATTCCATAATGTGTGATTTGAAATTGAGTTCAGAATCTAAAATAGCACATAGGTTTTTTTCACTGGTGTTTTATCTTTTTACCCTTGAATTAAAATGTGCGGCCAGATTCTCTCTCTGTGGTTTGGCTTCAACCGTAAGTACCTCGGTCTTGTCTTGATTTAGCTGGAAGAAGTTGTGAGCCATCCAAGTATTTAAATCATGAAAACATTCTAATAATTTATCCGTGGAGCTAAATTACTCTGGTGACACAGAAACTTAAAGTTGTGCATAGTCCGCGTAGGAGTGAAAATCAATACTTCGCTTTCTAATATCGCTGCCAAGGGGCAACATACAGTATATAAACTGAACAGTACCGGACCCAAAATTGAACCTTGTGGAATGCTACATGTGATATGTCTTTTCTCTTAGTTATGGTCACCAAGGGTGACCAAAAAAACTCTCAACCGGTTAAATACGTCCTAAACCAATTTAGAATTGGACCGGAGAGGCCAATCCACCTCTCCAGGCTGTCCAGAAGGACATCATGGTCAACAGTTTCAAATGCAGCACTACAATCCAAGAGTACAAGGACAGATTTGGCATCTGTGTTGGCTCAAAGATCATTTACCACTTTAACTAAGGCTATTTCTGTACTGTGGTGGATTGGAATTTTTCAAAAATACAGTTCGCACTTAAAAAAGAAGTTTGATATTTGAAAATCAATTTCTAACGAATTTTGCTTAAGATTGGAAGATTTGAGATTGGCCTTTTTATACAGTACCAGTCAAAAGTTTGGACACACCTACTCATTCAAGTGTTTTTCTTTATTTTTACTATTTTCTACATTGTAAGAACTATGAAATAACACATATGGAATCATGTAGTAACCAAAAAAGTGTTACAAAAAATCATAATATATTTGATATTTGAGATTCTTCAAAGTAGACAACCTTTGCCTTGATGAAAGCTTTGCACACTCTTGGCTTTCTCTCAACCAGCTTCACCTGGAATGCTTTTCCAACAGTCTTGAATGAGTTTCCACATATGCTGAGCACTTGTTGGCTGCTTTTCCTTCACTCTGCGGACCAACTCATCCCAAAACATCTCAATTAGTTGAGGTCAGGTGACCCCAGACCTCACAACCATAAAGGGACATGGTTTCCATAACTGATTCAAGTATTTTTTGCCAGATCCTAATTGGAATGTTGAACTTTATGTTCATTTTGATGGCGTAGAATGCCCTTCTTTCCTTGTCTCTCAAATGGTTCACAGATTTGTGAAAGTTACCTGTGGTGCTGATGTTTAGGTCGAGGTAGGTATCGTTTTTTTCTGTGCTCTAGGGCAATGTTGTCTAGATGGAATTTTCATTTGTGGTCATGGCAACTGGGCCATTTTTGGAACATCATTATTTTTCTCTTACTGAGATTTACTGTCAGGACCCAGGTCTGACACAATCTGTGCAAAAGATCTAGGTGCTGCTGTAGGACATTCTTGGTTGGGCACAGACGCACCAGATAATCAGCAAACAGTAGACATTTGACTTCAGATTGTAGTAGGGTGAGGCCGGGTGCTGCAGACTGTTCTAGTGCCCTTGCCAATTTGTTGATATATATGTTGGGGCTAAAGCTGCATCCCTTTCTCACCCCACGGCCCTGTGGAAAGAAATGTGTTTGTTCTTTTGCCAATAATGGATTTTATTATCTCATATTTTTCCCCCAACACTGCTTCCATCCATTTATATAGCAGCCTCATGCTAAATTGAGTCAAAATCATTTTTGAAATCAACAATGCATGTGTAGACTTTGACTTTGTTTTGGTTTCCATGTTAGTCAATTTGCGTGTGCAGGGTGAATACGTGGCCTGTTGAATGATGATTTGTGAAAAAGCTAATTTGATATTTGCTCAGTACATTATTTTCACTGAGGAAATGTACAAGTCTGATGTTAATGATAATGCAGAGGATTTGTTTGCTGTTGACGCATATCCAATGCTAGTTATTGCGTTCAAATTCGTCTCCACTTTTGGGGTTTGGGGTGATCAGTCCTTGGTTCCAAATATTGGGGAAAATGCCAGATATGTTTTGTTTAGTGTTTTCCAAATTTCCCAGAAGGGATTAGGTTCTTTGGATTCTTCAATTACATTGTGCTAATTTCTGACGTGCTGTTCCTTCTTTTTATGTAGTATATTTCTGTATTGCTTTAGTGATTCACCATGGTGAAGGCATAGGTTTTCTGGATCTCTGGATCATGTTTTTGGTTGAATAGGCTTCTCAATATCTTTCTTAGGTTCGTGCATTTCTCAATCAAACCTTCTGTAATTGTTTTTCTTCAGTCTGTCTTTACATTTTTTGATTTGATAGGGTAGCTGAAAGGTCAAATATATTGTTTAGGCTTCCTACTGCCAAGTTTAACCCTTCACTATTACAGTGAAATGTTTTGTCCAGGAAGTTGTTTAAAAGGGATTGGATTTGTTTTTGCCTAATTGTTTTTTGGTAGGTTTCTACACTGCTTTCCTTTCATCTATAGCATTTCTTAATAATGTGCAGTTCCTTTGGCTTTGATGCCTCAGGTCAGTGATGAAGTAATCCACAGTATACTGCCAAGGGATGTGCTATAGGTGAATTACCATAGGAGTCTCCTCGAAGCCTGCCATCGACTATGTACAGACCAGTGGAGACTGCTGAGGGGAGAACGGCTCATAATAATGGCTGGAAAGAAGAAAATGGAATGGCATCAAACATAGAAACCATGTGTTTGGTGTATTTGATAGCATTCCACTCCAGCCAATAACACAAGCTCATCCTCCCCAATAAAGGTGCAACCAACCTCCTGTTGTACAGACTCAGAGTTGCAGGACTTGTGACCCATTTTGAGGACATTTTTGTCTGTTGAGATAATTTCCTCATACATTTCTAGCAAGATGTAAAATATTCATTTTTTGACTAATTTAATAGTGTGGGTTAGGTCTGCTCTATACCAAATAAGCATATCCCCTGAGTCTCTTCCCTGTTTCAGACCTGGTAGTTTGGTGAATGGGAGTACAAACTCTCTGTAACCTAGAGGACAGTCAAATGGTCCATCTCCTCTATACCATATTTCTTGTAGGATGACAATGCCTATATTTCCAATTTCTTTGATGAAGTCTGGGCTCCTCCTCTTCAGGCCAAAGGCAGATGACTGCAGACCTTGTATATTCCAGGATAAGATAGTAAAATCTTTGTGTTCTCTAGTGTCTAGTGTTGTTTTCCTGTGGTTTAGGCCCGGACCATTACAGTAGTTGTGAGCAGACCATGTTGAGAATCTGATACATACCTCTAAGGTGGCAGAATGGGGCTTGGGTGGGTGTAGGATTTGGGCCTATTTCTCTTCTCATGGCCTGGGTATATGTGTTCTCTCTGTCTCTCTGTCTCTCTGTGACGTTGACAGGAGGAGATTGTCCCTAACAGCTGAACAGTTGTCTGTCCTTCAAATCTCTCCAAGCAGTATGTGGGGGAGGGGGGGTATAAGGCTCCAAGGGCACAGCATGTTGCTGAGGTCTGTCAGTGTGATATCAGTTCTGTAATTACACCGCTCGATGGGAACACTAATTTATCGATAAAGACACTACAGGCATTGCATGATCAGTGTTGTGAAAACAGAATTGGATTAGTGATGAGCCAACAAGATCTCACATTCTGACATAATTTCTTGACATCGTTGGACAAATGTTTATTTTTCACTGGTAAACTGACCTCATCTCCCAATGTCCGGTATTTCGGAACATACTGTAGCTCGTTCCCGCTGCACATTCATTCTGCTACTAACTTGCGAGTTGGTGATCTCCCGCTTGTTTAGTAAAGCGCAGTTAGTATCCATACAGTGAGTTAGTTCTCCGCCTTCTCTCTGTTTATCGTAATGGTGTACGTTTGATCAAGTCTATGTTGCTTGTGTGTGTTTTATATTGATTTTTGTTTATTCATATCAGCCCTTATGCTTCCAACCTGCACACCATTTTGTTTATCACTTCATTTCTTTGGTGCAAAAAAAATATTATTATATAAAAAAAGGAATAATAGTAATAATTTTATTGAAGGAGTTAACAAGTGTAGTGAATTCGGGGGGCATTTCTACTAAGAATGAACATACTCGCCGACCCTTTATCGAGTCCTGACGTGGCTGCTGTATTTAGCTTAGAATAGCTATTTTTTTGCTTTCTTTTCCATACCGTGAAAATCTGAGAGTAGAAAAAGCATTGGTCTTCTTCCGACAATCATCGTTCCACTTACCCCATAAATCAGTAGTCATCATCCAGAACTTTTATTATGAAAACCCATCTCTTTTTGTCAATCCGCTCACCCTCGTCAGGATTCTAACTTTTTATTAAGAAAACCAAACAATTGAACACAAATCATTACAATTATATATAGTTAACTGAGAATGGAGTGTGACCGATCGCTGGCTCTATCAGAATTCTCCATTCCATAAGGAGCACAGGACGGAGCTGACTGAGGGACAGCCGAGCATAGGTTTGGAGGTCATTAACCTGTTAGGGCTAGGGGGCAGTATTTGCACGGCTGGATAAAAAAAATGTACCCGATTTAATCTGGTTACTAATCCTACCCAGTAACTAGAATATGCATATACTTATTATATATGGATAGAAAACACTCTAAAGTTTCTAAAACTGTTTGAATGGTGTCTGTGAGTATAACAGAACTCATTTGGCAGGCAAAACCCTGAGACATTTTCTGACAGGAAGTGGATACCTGATGTGTTGTATTACCTTTAAACCTATGCCATTGAAAAACACAGGGGCTGAGGAATATTTTGGCACTTCCTATTGCTTCCACTAGATGTCACCAGCCTTTACAAAGTGTTTTGAGTCTTCTGGAGGGAGATCTGACCGAACAAGAGCCATGGAACGATGATGGTCCATTAGACACCTGGCGCGCGAGTTCATGTTGGGTACCCTCGTTCCAATACGTTATAAAAGAGAATGCATTCGTCCACCTTGAATATTATTCATGTTCTGGTTAAAAAAGGCCCTAATGATTTATGCTATACAACGTTTGACATGTTTGAACGAACGGAAATATATTTTTTCCCCTCGTTCATGACGAGAAGTCCGGCTGGCTTAGATCATGTGCTAACAAGACGGAGATTATTGGACATAAATGATGAGCTTTTTTGAACAAAACTACATTCGTTATGGACCTGTGATACCTGGAAGTGACATCTGATGAAGAGAATCAAAGGTAATGGATTATTTACATAGTATTTTCGATTTTAGATCTCCCCAACATGACGTCTAGTCTGTATCGCAACGCGTATTTTTCTGGGCGCAGTGCTCAGATTATTGCAAAGTGTGATTTCCCAGTAAGGTTATTTTTAAATCTGGCAAATTGATTGCGTTCAAGAGATGTAAATCTATAATTCTTTAAATGACAATATAATATTTTACCAATGTTTTCTAATTTTAATTATTTAATTTGTGGTACTGACTTGACTGCCGGTTATTGGAGGGAAACGATTCCCTCAACATCAATGCCATAGTAAAACGCTGTTTTTGGATATAAATATGAACTTGATAGAACTAAAAATGCATGCATTGTCTAACATAATGTCCTAGGAGTGTCATCTGATGGAGATTGTAAAAGGTTAGTGCATCATTTTAGCTGGTTTTATGGTTTTGGTGACCCTGTCTTTGAATTGACAAAACATTACACACAACTCTTGTAAATGTACTGTCCTAACATACTCTAAATTTATGCTTTCGCCGTAAAACCTTTTTGAAATCGTAAAACGTGGTTAGATTAAGGAGATGTTTATCTTTCAAAGGGTGTAAAATAGTTGTATGTTTGAAAAATTTGAATTTTGACATTTATTTGGATTCAAATTTGCCGCTCTTGAAATGCACCTGCTGTTGATGGAGTGCACCACAGACAGAGGCCCAGCTGGTCACAGGTTTCAAGTTCATTAACAGAGGCCCAGTCGGGCAGAGGTGTGGAGCTGACAGACAGAGGCCCAGCTGGTTGTGGAAATAGCCCGTACAGAAGCGGAGGACTGATACGTGTAGAAGTGTGGACTGGATGCTGGATGGTGTGGTGGGACCTCCAGGTACTCCTTGAAAGTCATCTGATTGGCAGCATGTTTTTTTTGAGTCTCTCTTCCTCAATGCCACCAAATAACCAGCATACCACAATGCCTTTTCAAACACCCACTTGAAGGTCTTCTTCCTATAAAGACTGAACTGCATCTCTTGCTGACCATGAAGTGTGCCTTGTTACTGGGTTACCACCTCGGAGCAGTACAGCCATCCTGGCTGAATTTATCTGGAGACAAGTATGGAAATATTGGGGCCGAGCAACTATTTGATGATGTGACAAACTATTTTGACAACCTGTCAAATCACAAAGCTAGCTAATGTTAGGCGAACCACCAAACCAGCAAAGAGTCAATACAGGATTAAGATTGATTCCTTTTACACCAGCTCGGAAGCTCACAGGATGTGTCAGGGCTTGAAAACTATTACGGACTACAAAGTGAAACACAGCCACAAGCTGCCCAGTGACACAAGCCTACCAGACGAGCTAAATGCCTGTTATGCTCGCCTCGAGGTAAGCAACAATGACGCATGCATGAGAGCACCAGCTGTTCTGGATGACTGTGTGATAACGCCGATGTGAGCAAGACCTTTAAAACCTCTTGAGGCTAGGGGGCAGTATTTGCACGGCCGGATAAAAAACGTACCCGAATTAAACTGGTTACTACTCTTGTCCAGAAACGAGAATATGCATATAATTAGTATATTTGGATAGAAAACACTCTAAAGTTTCTAAAACTGTTTGAATGGTGTCTGTGAGTATAACAGAACTCATATGGCAGGCCAAAACCTGAGAAGATTCCATGCAGGAAATGGAAATCTGATTTGTGGAATCACTTTCAACCCTTTGCCTATGAAACACACCGTGAGTTAGGATTCATTTAGCACTTCCTAAGGCTTCCACTAGATGTCAACAGTCTTTAAAGTGGTTTGAGTCTTCTCCGGTAAAAACTGACCGAACGAGAGGCCTGGAAAGTTTGTCATAGAGGGAGGGCCATTACTACTATGACACGCGCTCCCGTGGGTACCCTCTCGTTCCGAAACGTTTAGTAAGACAATGCAATCGTCCGCCTTGAATATTATTGAAGCTCTGATTGAAAAAGGCCCTAAAGATTTATGTTATACAACGTTTGACATGTTTGAACGAACGTAAATATATATTTTTTTGCACATTCGTGACGACAAGTCCCGCGTGCCTCGTACATTATGAGTAGCCTTCGGAACGCACTAACAAGAAGGAGCTATTGGGACATAAATTATTAACTTTTTCGAACAAAACTAAATTTGTTGTGGACCTGTATCGCCTAGCCTATTTTTCTGAGCATAGCACCTCGTTTATTGCAAAGTGTGATTTCCCAGTAAAGTTATTTTTAAATCAGGCAATGCGGTTGCATTCACGAGATGTTAATCTATAATTCTTTGAATGACAATATTATATTTGACCAATGTTTTCGAATAGTAATTTTGTAAATTGTAGCGCTGATCCACCGGAAGCATTTGAGGGAAAATATTTTCTGAACATCACGCGCCGAAGTAAAATGTTGTTTTTATATATAAATATGAACTTTATCGAACAAAAGAATGCATGTATTGTGTAACATGATGTCCTAGGAGTGTCATCTGATGAAGATTGTCAAAGGTTAGTGCTTCATTCAGCTGTGTTTTGGTTATTTGTGATGCATGTGGTTGGTCGGAAAATGGCGGTGTGGCTATTTGTGTCGATGTACTCTCCTAACATAATGTAATGTTTTGCTTTTGCTGTAAAGCCTTTTTGAAATCGGACGACGTGGTTCGATTCAGGAGAAGTGTTTATATAAAATGGTGTAAAATAGTCCTATGTTTGAGAAACCGAAATTATTAGATTTGGTTATTTATATGGCGCTCTGATTTTTTGCTGGATGTTGATCCCGAATACGGGATCAGAGCGTCAAAAGGTAAACAGGTCAACATTCACATAGCAGCGGGGACAGATGGATTACCAGGACATGTACTCAAAGCATGCGCAGACCAACTGGCAAGTGTCTTCACTGACATTTTCAACCTCTCTCTGACCGAGTCTGTAATACCAACATGTTTAAAGCACACCACCATAGTTCCCAAGGAAGGTGAGGGTAACCTGTGTAAATTATTACTGCCCCGTAGCACTCACGTCAGTAGCCATGAAGTGCTTTGAAAGGCTGGTCATGGCTCACATCAACAGCATCTTCCCGTATATCCTAGACCTACTCCAATTTGCATACCGCCTCAACAGATCCACAGATTACGCAATCTCAATTGCACTCCACACTGCCCTTTCCCACCAGGACAAAAGGAACCCCCATAAGTGAGAATGCTGTTCATTGACTACAGCTCAGTGTTCAACACCATAGTGCCCATGAAGCTCATCACTAAGCAAAGGACCCTGGGACTTAACACCTCCCTCTGCAACTGGATCCTGGACTTCCTGACATGCCACCCCCAGGTGGTAAGGGTATGCAACAACACATCTGCTACGCTGATACTCAACACTGGGGCCCCTCAGCGGTGTGTGCTTAGTTACCTCTTGTACTCCCTGTTCACCCACGACTGCGTGGCCAAACACAACTCCAAGAGCATCATTAAGTTGCTGACAACACACGATGAGATAACCCATAGGGAGGAGGTTAACCTGTTAGGGCTAGGGGGCAGTATTGACACGGCTGGATAAAAAACATACCCGATTTAATCTGGTTACCACTCCTACCCAGTAACTAGAATATGCATATACTTATTACATATGGATAGAAAACACCCTAAATTTTCTAAAACTGTTTGAATGGTGTCTGTGAGTATAACAGAACTCAAATGGCAGGTCAAAACCTGAGAGATTCCTTTACAGGAAGTGGCCTGTCTGACCATTTCTTGAACTTCTTTTCCATCTCTATCATTTACTAAGGATCTCTGCTCTAACGTGACACTTCCCACGTCGTCCATAGGCGCTCAGAGCCCGGGAAAAAACAGAATGTCGTCATTCCAGCCCCAGGCTGAAACACATTATCGCCTTTCTCAAGTGGCCGATCAAGGGACACTGGGCTTATGCGCGTGACCCCGACAGCCCCCGCCTTTGGGATTTTTTCCTCTGTTTGCCGAAAAGGAGATTCCCTGTCGGAATATTATCGCTTTTCGACGAGAAAAATGTCGTAAAAATTTATTTTAAACAGCGGTTGACATGCTTCGAAGTACGGTAATGGAATATTTAGAATTTTATTGTCACGAATTGCGCCATGCGCGTGACAGTTCTTTACTATTTCGGATAGTGTCTGGAACGCACGAACAAAACGCCGCTATTCGGATATAACGATGGATTATTTTGGACCAAACCAACATTTGTTATTGAAGTAGCAGTCCTGGGTGTGCATTCTGACGAAGACAACAAAAGGTAATCAAACTTTTATAATAGTAAATATGATTATGGTGAGTGCTAAACTTGCCGGGTGTCTAAATAGCGAGCCCGTGATGCCTGGACTATGTACTTAGAATATTGCAAAATGTGCTTTCACCAAAAAGCTATTTTAAAATCGGACATATCGAGTGCATAGAGGAGGTCTGTATCTATAATTCTTAAAATAATTGTTATGCTTTTTGTGAACGTTTATCGTGAGTAATTTAGTAAAATGTTAGCGAATTCCCCGGAAGTTTGCGGGGGGTATGCTAGTTCTGAACGTCACATGCTAATGTAAAAAGCTGGTTTTTGATATAAATATGAACTTGATTGAACAAAACATGCATGTATTGTATAACATAATGTCCTAGGGTTGTCATCTGATGAAGATCATCAAAGGTGAGTGCTGCATTTAGCTGTCTTCTTGGTTTTGGTGACATTATATGCTGGCTTGAAAAATGGGTGTCTGATTATTTCTGGCTTGGTACTCTGCTGACATAATCTAATGTTTTGCTTTTGTTGTAAAGCCTTTTTGAAATCGGACAGTGTGGTTAGATTAACGAGAGTCTTGTCTTTAAATGGCTGTAAAATTGTCATATGTTTGAGAAATTGAAGTAATAGGATTTTTAAGGTTTTGAAAATCGCGCCACAGGCTGGCAGTGGCTGTTACGTAGGTGGGACGCAAGCGTCCCACCTAGCCCATATAGGTTAAATACCTGGCAGTGTGGTGCCAGGACAATAACCTCTCCTCAGTGTGAGCAAGACAAAGGAGCTGATCGTGGACAACAGGAAAAGGCAGTCCGAACAGGCCCCCATTAACAACTACGTGGCTGTAGTGGAGCGGCTCGAGAGTTTCAAGATCCTTGGTGTCCACATCACCAACAAACGATCATGGTCCAAACACACCAAGACAGTTGTGAAGAAGGCACAACAACACCTTTTCCCCCTCAGGAAACTGAAAAGATTTGGCATGGGTCCCCAGATCCTCAAAAAGTTATTCAGCTGCACCATCAAGAGCATCCTGACCAGTTGCATTACTGCCTGGTATGGTAAATGCTCGGCATCTGACTATAAGGCGCTATAGAGGGTAGGGCGTATGGCCCAGTACATCCCTGGGGCCAAGCTTCCTGCCATCCAGGTCCTATATACTAGGCTGTGTTCGAGGAAAGCCCATAAAATTGTCAGAGGCTCCAGTCACCCAAGTACTAGACTAATTTCTCTGCTACCGCACGGCAAACAATACCGGAGCAGCAAGTCTAGGACCAAAAGCCTCCTTAACAGATTCTACCCCCAAGCCATAAGACTGCTGAACAATTCATCAAATGGCCACCGGATTATTTACCTTGACACCCCCCCATTTGTTTTTTACACTGCTGCCACTCGCTGTTCATTATCTATGCATAGTCACTTCACCCCTACCTACATGTACAAATTACCTCAACTAACCTGTATGAAGCCTCGTTATTGTTATTTTATTGTGTTACTTTTTGTAATTTTTTACTTTAGTATATTTGGTAAATATTTTCTTAACTCTTTCTTGAACTGCACATTGGGTTAAGGGCTTGTAAGTAAGCATTTCACGGCAAGGCCTACACATTATATTCGGCGCATGTGACAAATAAAGTTTGTCACAGATTTACTGTAAGTACTGTAGCTAGCTAGTTAGGTAAGTTGTGAGCTCACTGTACTAATGTGATGTAGCCTAATGCACTGATCTTACCTGCTAGTGCTAGATATTTCAATCGAAAACAGCGGACAACAAAACTTCTGATTTCAGAAAAAGATCACATAAGCCACGAAAGTCTTACTTTACAGTTGAATGAAATGTTCATGATCGAAACAGAGAGGAGAGACGCTCCTCTTCTAGTTGGTGACCATTCTACAGCTGTGTTCAAATTGATGTCTTGGATTGGTTGGCAAGTGCAATTCTTGGTTACAGACAGCGATATGATTGGTTGTCGCAACCAGAAATTTCCTCAACTCACCATTGTCAGGGGCATCATAGACTGTAGGTTCAGTCCCAGCTCTGGCCACTTGTTTTGTGTTCTATATTTTTTGCCCCTAGTGGACGGTTTTGACAGCATCTCTTGACATCTTGAGGACCTGCAAACACGTCTTTATCTTGTAGTGACAGGCCATGCTATGAACAATATTAAAACACTAATATGATATTTACTGAACAAAAATATGAACAACACATGTAAAGGGTTGGTCCCATGTTTCATGAGCTGAGAAAAAGATCCCACAATTTTTAATATGCACAAAAAGCTTTTTTCTCTCAAATTCTGTGCACAAATTGGCTTAAATCCCTGTTAGTAAGCATTGATCCTTTGCCAAGATAATCCATCCACATGACAGGGGTGACATATTAAACAGCGTGATCATTACATAGTCCACCTTGTGCTTGGTACAATAAAAAGCTACCCTAAAATGTGCAGTTTTGTCACACAACACAATGCCACAGATGTCTCAAGTTTTGAGGGAGCGTACAATTAGCATGCTGACTTCAGGAATGTTGCCAGAAAATGGAATGTTCATTTCTCTACCATAAGCCACCTTCAACATTGTTTAAGAGAATTTGTCAGTAGGTCTAACAGCACAGACCATGTGTAACCATGCCAGCCCAGTACTGATAGGATATAGTACTGATAGGATATAGTACTGATATGATATAGTACACACTCTGGCCTATGGTATGCAAACAGTACAACTGGAGAAGCAGTACATTATACACTGCTCAAAAAAATAAAGGGAACACCTAAACAACACATCCTAGATCTGAATGAAAGAAATAATCTTATTAAATACTTTTTTCTTTACATAATTGAATGTGCTGACAACAAAATCACACAAAAATAATCAATGGAAATCCAATTTATCAACATTTTACATTTACATTTTAGTCATTTAGCAGACGCTCTTATCCAGAGCGACTTACAAATTGGTGCATTCACCTATAATATCCAGTGGAACAACCACTTTACAATAGTGCATCTAAATCTTTTAAGGGGGGGGGTAAGAAGGATTACCTTATCCTATCCCAGGTATTCCTTGAAGAGGTGGGGTTTCAGGTGTCTCCGGAAGGTGGTGATTGACTCCGCTGTCCTGGCGTCGTGAGGGAGCTTGTTCCACCATTGGGGTGCCAGAGCAGCGAACAGTTTTGACTGGGCTGAGCGGGAACTGTGCTTCCTCAGAGGTAGGGAGGCGAGCAGGCCAGAGGTGGATGAACGGAGTGCCCTTGTTTGGGTGTAGGGCCTGATCAGAGCCTGAAGGTACGGAGGTGCCGTTCCCCTCACAGCTCCGTAGGCAAGCACCATGGTCTTGTAGCGGATGCGAGCTTCGACTGGAAGCCAGTGGAGAGAGCGGAGGAGCGGGGTGACGTGAGAGAACTTGGGAAGGTTGAACACCAGACGGGCTGCGGCGTTCTGGATGAGTTGTAGGGGTTTAATGGCACAGGCAGGGAGCCCAGCCAACAGCGAGTTGCAGTAATCCAGACGGGAGATGACAAGTGCCTGGATTAGGACCTGCGCCGCTTCCTGTGTGAGGCAGGGTCGTACTCTGCGAATGTTGTAGAGCATGAACCTACAGGATCGGGTCACCGCCTTGATGTTGGTGGAGAACGACAGGGTGTTGTCCAGGGTCACGCCAAGGCTCTTAGCACTCTGGGAGGAGGACACAAGGGAGTTGTCAACCGTGATGGCGAGATCATGGAACGGGCAGTCCTTCCCCGGGAGGAAGAGCAGCTCCGTCTTGCCGAGGTTCAGCTTGAGGTGGTGATCCGTCATCCACACTGATATGTCTGCCAGACATGCAGAGATGCGATTCGCCACCTGGTTGTCAGAAGGGGGAAAGGAGAAGATTAATTGTGTGTCATCTGCATAGCAATGATATGAGAGACCATGTGAGGATATGACAGAGCCAAGTGACTTGGTGTATAGCGAGAATAGGAGTGGGCCAAGAACAGAGCCCTGGGGGACACCAGTGGTGAGAGCACGTGGTGCGGAGACAGATTCTCGCCACGCCACCTGGTAGGAGCGACCTGTCAGGTAGGACGCAATCCAAGCGTGCGCGGTGCCAGAGATGCCCAGCTCGGAGAGGGTGGAGAGGAGGATCTGATGGTTCACGGTATCAAAGGCAGCAGATAGGTCTAGAAGGATGAGAGCAGAGGAGAGAGAGTTAGCTTTAGCAGTGCGGAGAGCCTCCGTGACACAGAGAAGAGCAGTCTCAGTTGAATGCCCAGTCTTGAAACCTGACTGATTAGGATCAAGAAGGTCATTCTGAGAGAGATAGCAAGAGAGCTGGCCAAGCACGGCGCGTTCAAGAGTTTTGGAGAGAAAGGAAAGAAGGGATACTGGCCTGTAGTTGTTGACATCGGAGGGATCGAGTGTACGTTTTTTCAGAAGGGGTGCAACTCTCGCTCTCTTGAAGACGGAAGGGACGTAGCCAGCGGTCAAGGATGCGTTGATGAGCGAGGTGAGGTAGGGGAGAAGGTCTCCGGAAATGGTCTGGAGAAGAGAGGAGGGGATAGGGTCAAGTGGGCAGGTTGTTGGGCGGCCGGCCGTCACAAGACGCGAGATTTCATCTGGAGAGAGAGGGGAGAAAGAGGTCAAAGCACAGGGTAGGGCAGTGTGAGCAGGACCAGCAGTGTCGTTTGACTTAGCAAACGAGGATCGGATGTCGTCAACCTTCTTTTCAAAATGGTTGACGAAGTCATCCGCAGAGAGGGAGGAGGGGGGGGGGAGGGGGAGGAGGATTCAGGAGGGAGGAGAAGGTAGCAAAGAGCTTCCTAGGGTTAGAGGCAGATGCTTGGAGTTTAGAGTGGTAGAAAGTGGCTTTAGCAGCAGAGACAGAAGAGGAAAATGTAGAGAGGAGGGAGTGAAAGGATGCCAGGTCCGCAGGGAGGCGAGTTTTCCTCCATTTCCGCTCGGCTGCCCGGAGCCCTGTTCTGTGAGCTCGCAGTGAGTCGTCGAACCACGGAGCAGGAGGGGAGGACCGAGCCGGCCTGGAGGATAGGGGACAGAGGAAATCAAAGGATGCAGAGAGGGAGGAGAGGAGGGTTGAGGAGGCAGAATCAGGAGATAGGTTGGAGAAGGTTTGAGCAGAGGGAAGAGATGATAGGATGGAAGAGGAGAGAGTAGCGGGAGAGAGAGAGCGAAGGTTGGGACGGCGCAATACCATCCGAGTAGGGGGAGAGTGAGAAGTGTTGGATGAGAGCGAGAGGGAAAAGGATACAAGGTAGTGGTCGGAGACTTGGAGGGGAGTTGCAATGAGATTAGTGGAAGAACAGCATCTAGTAAAGATGAGGTCAAGCGTATTGCCTGCCTTGTGAGTAGGGGGGGAAGGTGAGAGGGTGAGGTCGAAAGAGGAGAGGAGTGGAAAGAAGGAGGCAGAGAGGAATGAGTCGAAGGTAGACGTGGGGAGGTTAAAGTCACCCAGAACTGTGAGAGGTGAGCCATCCTCAGGAAAGGAACTTATCAAGGCGTCAAGCTCATTGATGAACTCTCCAAGGGAACCTGGAGGGCGATAAATGATAAGGATGTTAAGCTTGAAAGGGCTGGTAACTGTGACAGCATGGAATTCAAATGAAGAGATAGACAGATGGGTCAGGGGAGAAAGAGAGAATGTCCACTTGGGAGAGATGAGGATTCCAGTGCCACCACCCCGCTGGCTCGATGCTCTAGGGGTATGCGAGAACACGTAGTCAGACGATGAGAGAGCAGTAGGAGTAGCAGTGTTATCTGTGGTGATCCATGTTTCCGTCAGCGCCAGGAAGTCTAGGGACTGGAGGGTAGCATAGGCTGAGATGAACTCAGCCTTGTTGGCCGCAGACCGGCAGTTCCAGAGGCTGCCGGAGACCTGGAACTCCACGTGGGTCGTGCGCGCTGGGACCACCAGGTTAGAGTGGCAGCGGCCACGCGGTGTGGAGCGTTTGTATGGCCTGTGCAGAGGAGAGAGAACAGGGATAGGCAGACACATAGTAGACAAGCTACAGAAGAGGCTACGCTAATGCAAATGAGATTGGAGTGACAAGTGGACTACACGTCTCGAATGTTCAGGAAGTTAAGCTTACGTTGCAAAAATGTTATTGACTAAAATGATACAGTACTGCTGGCTGGTGGAGTAGGCTAGCTAGCAGTGGCTGCGTTGTTGACTTTGAACGTGTAGCTGGCTAGGTAACCTCGGTAGTTTCAGTACTACACCTTGTCATGATACAAAGCAACTTTGTAGCTAGCTAGCTAACATAACACTAATCAAGACGTTCCTTGTAGTGTATTTAGTTTCAACAATGCTGCTCGTCGGTAATAGTTGGCTAGGTTAGGAAAAAATGGCGTCGCGGGGGACGGAAATAGCTGGCTAGCTAACCTCGATGGCTGGCTAGCTAACAATTATCAATTAACAATTATCAAGTTATGACAAAGACAACTAGGTAGCTAGCTAGGTAACACTGCACTAGTCAAATCGTTCCGTTGTTTAGTATTAGTAACTACAGCGCTGCTAGTCGGTAACGGATGGCTAGCTGGCAGTGGGTTAATGATGACTAGGTGTGTTGAGTAAGTCTGGCGCCGCGTCGCGGCTGGCTAGCACACCTCGATAATACTCAAACTCAAACTACACAATTATCTTAGATACAGAGACAGCACAGACAACTATGTAGCTGGCTAACTAACACTAACACCACACTAATCAAGTCGTTGCGTTGTAATGTAATAGTTTCTGCGGTGCTGCTAGTCGGTAGAAGTTGGCTAGCTAACAGTGATGACTAGCTAGCTAGCAGCTAGCAGTGTTGACTACGTTAGGAGGACGAAGATAGCTAGCCTCGATAATTACTCAGTTACTCTAAACTACACAATTATCTTTGATACAAAGACGGCTATGTAGCTAGCTAAGAAGAATTGCTCAGATCAAACAAATCAAGCCGTTGTAATGTAGCGAAGTGGAATATTACCTGTGGAGCGAAGCGTGGTGCGACTGCCTACAAACCTGACTCATCAACTCATGGAGGTCTGGATTTGGAGTCACACTCAAAATTAAAGTGGAAAACCATACTACAGGCTGATCCAACTTTGATGTAATGTCCTTAAAACAAGTCAAAATGAGGCTCAGTAGTGTGTGTGGCCTCCACGTGCCTGTATGACCTCCCTACAACGCCTGGGCATGCTCCTGATGAGGTGGCGGATGGTCTCCTGAGGGATCTCCTCCTAGACCTGGACTAAAGCATCCGCCAACTCCTGGACAGTCTGTGGTGCAAAATGGTGTTGGTGGATGGAGCGAGACATGATGTCCCAGATGTGCTCAATTGGATTCAGGTCTGGGGAACGGGCGGGCCAGTCCATAGCATCAATGCCTTCCTCTTGCAGGAACTGCTGACACACTCCAGCCACATGAGGTCTAGCATTGCCTTGCATTAGGAGGAACCCAGGGCCAACCGCACCAGCATATGGTCTCACAAGGGGTCTGAGGAAGTAATCTCGGTACCTAATGGCAGTCAGGCTACCTCTGGCGAGCACATGGAGGGCTGTGCAGCCCCCCAAAGAAATGCCACCCCACACCATGACTGACCCACCGCCAAACCGGTCATGCTGGAGGATGTTGCAGGCAGCAGAACATTCTCCACAGCGTCTCCAGACTCTGTCACGTCTGTCATGTGCTCAGTGTGAACCTGCTTTCATCTGTGATGAGCACAGGGCGCCAGTGGCGAATTTGCCAATCTTGGTGTTCTCTGGCAAATGCCAAACGTCCTGCACGGTGTTGGGGTGTAAGCACAACCCCCACCTGTGGACGTCGGGCCCTCATACCACCCTCATGGAGTCTGTTTCTGACCGTTTGAGCAGACACATGCACATTTGTGGCCTGCTGGAGGTCATTTTGCAGGGTTCTGGCAGTGCTCCTCCTGCTCCTCTTTGCACAAAGGCGGAGGTAGCGGTCCTGCTGCTGGGTTGTTGCCCTCCTACGGCCTCCTCCACGTCTCCTGATGTACTGGCCTGTCTCTTGGTAGCGCCTCCATGCTCTGGACACTATGCTGACAGACACAGCAAACCTTCTTGCCACAGCTCGCATTGATGTGCCATCCTGGATGAGCTGCACTACCTGAGCCACTTGTGTGGGTTGTAGACTCCGTCTCATGCTACCACTAGAGTGAAAGCACCGCCAGCATTCAAAAGTGACCAAAACATCAGCCAGGAAGCATAGGAACTGAGAAGTGGTCTGTGGTCTCCACCTGCAGAACCACTCCTTTATTGGGGGTGTCTTGCTAATTGCCTATAATTTCCACCTGTTGTCTATTCCATTTGCACAACAGCATGTGAAATTTATTGTCAATCAGTGTTGCTTCCTAAGTGGACAGTTTGATTTCACAGAAGTGTGATTGACTTGGAGTTACATTGTGTTGTTTAAGTGTTCCCTTTATTTTTTTGAGCAGTATACATTTTTTTACCTTTATTTAACTAGGCAAGTCAGTTAAGAACCAATTCTTATTTACTCTTCCCTAACCCGGACAACGCTCAGCCAATTATGTGCCGCCCTATGGGACTCCCAATCACAGCCTGTTGTGATACAGCCCGGGTTCGAACCAGGGTCTGTAGTGATGCCTCTAGCACCACGATGCAGTGCTTTAGACCTCTGTGCCACTCGAGAGTACATATTGTGTCTCGTTCGTCCCATGAGTCACACTGAGCTGTGCCCATGGGAGATGTCTGTTTGTATGTGTGTGTGTGTGTGTGTATGTGTGTACTTTGCGTGTGTGTACGTTGCGTGTGTGTACTTTGCGTGTGTGTACTTTGTGTGTGCGTTTGTGTACTTTGTGTGTGCGCGTGTGTGTGTGTGTGTGTGTGTGTGTGTGTGTGTGTGTGTGTGTGTGTGGTGTGTGTGTGTGTGTGTGTGTGTGTGTGTGTGTGTGTGTGTGTGTACAAGACTGTGTGTGTGTGTGTGTGCGTATGTGTATATGCATAGTGTGTAGGATCGTGCCTACGTCTGTGTTTGTGTCTAGCTGGATGATGAAGGGCCTGTCCATGCCAGCCATATCACTGCATATGCTCCGCAGACACAGCCCTAGATTTATTTTCACACCATTATTTCAGCCAGATGAATGGGCTCGGCCATAGTGATGAGATCCGTGGGGAAAGGGAATAGCTGCGGAATTACAGGATTGTTTCAAAACTAGTGGACAGCTCCAGAACTAGGGTATGGCTCTAGAACTATGGAATAGCTCTTGAATTATGGCCTATTTGGTATATGGTATTTTATTAGGATCCCCATTATCTTTTGCAAAAGCAGCAGCTACTCTTCTTGGGGTCCACACAAAACATGAAACATAATACAGAATGACATAATACAGAACATCAATAGACAAGAACAGCTCAAGGACAGAACTACATACATTTTTTTTAAAGGCACACGTAGCCTACATATCAATGCATACACACAAACTATCTAGTGTCGTGTCTTTGGGGTACCATTAAACGGAAGACATGTTTTATCAATTAACTCCCTGTAATTATTATCACGCGATTAAACTGATTAATCGTTTAATTGTAATTAACTAGGAGATCGGGGCACCAAGGAAAATATTCAGATTACAAAGTTATAATTTTCCTAATATAACTTTCCTACATTATAACATTATACATTATATTCTATTATAGTATAGGCCGATTATCTTCTGGTTTAAATGGTGTATTTTACCTCGCGTCCAGTCTCATTCCAAACGTCGTAAATTGTTGTATCTGCACGAACCCAGTCTTTACTAAGAGTCATCCATACATCAATTGTCTTAAAATCATTTATTTACTAAACTAATTAATTCACAGAAAGTATACAAACAGTAATTATCATCACAAAGAATTGGTAGAGTAATGTGCCCTAGTGGGCTAAAACAGGCATGGCTGGTGTCTTGTTGAACAATGGGTCATAAAGGGCAGCTGAGAAGGTACACAGAGTTCATTAATATTAACAATTGAACGCTCACTCATTCGGGAACAATTGCAATCAATATATATTTACGCTCAGTGTGTCGTCGGGATCCTTGTTGGAGCGTCGTTCCGTTGGAGAGTTTTGTCCGCGTTCTCTCTCTCTCTCTCTCTCTCTCGGTTAGAATGGATCTTTCAAAGCGACATTCATTAATGTCGACATAGAATGGGTGTTTCGTTGGTCTTCGCGTTCAATGATATAATTTACTTAGCTGCAGACTAATAATTAATATCAAAGACTTGTTCTTATTCTGTCAGTATCCATAGTCTAAAAGTTAACCACGTGGTATAGTTCACTTTCAGTAGAGTACTTGGATGGTCAAACCTATTGGCCAACTCGCAATGGAGTGGAGGCCGGGGCTCTAGAGAAATGTAAATCAGGGTATAGTTTTATAGTGACCATAGAACAGGCTTGTCAAATGACGCCTGGTCCTGTCTGTGTCCCTGGGGGCGTGCCGATGACTGAGTTAACCTGTTAGGGCTAGGGGGCAGTATTGACACGGCTGGATAAAAAAACATACCCGATTTAATCTGGTTACCACTCCTACCCAGTAACTAGAATATGCATATACTTATTACATATGGATAGAAAACACCCTAAATTTTCTAAAACTGTTTGAATGGTGTCTGTGAGTATAACAGAACTCATTTGGCAGGCAAAACCCTGAGACATTTTCTGACAGGAAGTGGATACCTGATGTGTTGTATTACCTTTAAACCTATCCCATTGAAAAACACAGGGGCTGAGGAATATTTTGGCACTTCCTATTGCTTCCACTAGATGTCACCAGCCTTTACAAAGTGTTTTGAGTCTTCTGGAGGGAGATCTGACCGAACAAGAGCCATGGAACGATGATGGCCCATTAGACACCTGGCGCGCGAGTTCATGTTGGGTACCCTCGTTCCAATACGTTATAAAAGAGTATGCATTCGTCCACCTTGAATATTATTCATGTTCTGGTTAAAAAAGGCCCTAATGATTTATGCTATACAACGTTTGACATGTTTGAACGAACGTAAATATATTTTTTCCCCTCGTTCATGACGAGAAGTCCGGCTGGCTTAGATCATGTGCTAACAAGACGGAGATTTTTGGACATAAATGATGAGCTTTTTTGAACAAAACTACATTCGTTATGGACCTGTGATACCTGGAAGTGACATCTGATGAAGAGAATCAAAGGTAATGGATTATTTACATAGTATTTTCGATTTTAGATCTCCCCAACATGACGTCTAGTCTGTATCGCAACGCGTATTTTTCTGGGCGCAGTGCTCAGATTATTGCAAAGTGTGATTTCCCAGTAAGGTTATTTTTAAATCTGGCAAGTTGATTGCGTTCAAGAGATGTAAATCTATAATTCTTTAAATGACAATATAATATTTTACCAATGTTTTCTAATTTTAATTATTTAATTTGTGGTGTTGAATTGACTGCCGGTTATTGGAGGGAAACGATTTCCTCAACATCAATGCCATAGTAAAACGCTGTTTTTGGATATAAATATGAACTTGATAGAACTAAAAATGCATGCATTGTCTAACATAATGTCCTAGGAGTGTCATCTGATGGAGATTGTAAAAGGTTAGTGCATCATTTTAGCTGGTTTTATGGTTTTGGTGACCCTGTCTTTGAATTGACAAAACATTACACACAACTCTTGTAAATGTACTGTCCTAACATACTCTAAATTTATGCTTTCGCCGTAAAACCTTTTTGAAATCGTAAAACGTGGTTAGATTAAGGAGATGTTTATCTTTCAAAGGGTGTAAAATAGTTGTATGTTTGAAAAATTTGAATTTTGACATTTATTTGGATTCAAATTTGCCGCTCTTGAAATGCACCTGCTGTTGATGGAGTGCACCACGGGTGGGACGCTAGCTCTATAACTAGAAAAGAACCCTATAACTAGGGGATAGCTCTATAACTAGGGGATAACTATATAACCAGGGAATAACTCTATAACTAGGGGATAGCTCTATAACTAGGGGATAGCTCTATAACTAGGGGATAGCTCTATAACTAGGGGATAGCTCTATAACTAGGGGATAGCTCTATAACTAGGGGATAACTCTATAACCAGGGGATAACTCTATAACTAGGGGATAGCTCTATAACTAGGGGATAACTCTATAACTAGGGGATAACTCTATAACCAGGGGATAACTCTATAACAAGGGGATAGCTCTATAACTAGGGGATAACTCTATAACTAGGGGATAACTCTATAACCAGGGGATAACTCTATAACTAGGGGATAGCTCTATAACTAGAGAATAACTATAACTAGGGGATAACTCTATAACTAGGGGATAACTCTATAACCAGGGGATAACTCTATAACTAGGGGATAACTCTATAACTAGAGGATAACTCTATAACTAGGGGATAACTCTATAACTAGGGGATAGCTCTATAACTAGGGGATAACTCTATAACCAGGGGATAACTCTATAACTAGGGGATAGCTCTATAACTAGGGGATAACTCTATAACTAGGGGATAGCTCTATAACTAGGGGATAACTCTATAACTAGGGGATAGCTCTATAACTAGGGGATAACTCTATAACTAGGGGATAACTCTATAACCAGGGGATAACTCTATAACTAGGGGATAACTCTATAACTAGGGGATAGCTCTATAACTAGGGGATAACTCTATAACTAGGGGATAGCTCTATAACTAGGGGATAACTCTATAACTAGGGGATAACTCTATAACCAGGGGATAACTCTATAACTAGGGGATAGCTCTATAACTAGGGGATAGCTCTATAACTAGGGGATAACTCTATAACCAGGGGATAACTCTATAACTAGAGGATAACTCTATAACTAGGGGATAGCTCTATAACTAGAGGATAACTCTATAACTAGGGGATAACTCTATAACTAGGGGATAACTATAACTAATACTACGTGATAACTCTATAACCAGGGGATAACTCTATAACTAGGGGATATCTCTAAAACTAGTGGATAGCTCTATAACTAGGGGATAACTCTATAACTAGGGGATAACTATAACTATAACTAGAGAATAACTCTATAACCAGGGGATAGCTCTATAACTAGGGGATAACTATATAACTAGGGGATAGCTCTATAACTAGGGGATAACTCTATAACCAGGGGATAGCTCTATAACTAGGGGATAGCTCTATAACTAGGGGATAGCTCTATAACTAGAGGATAACTCTATAACCAGGGGATAGCTCTATAACTAGAGGATAACTCTATAACTAGGGGATAGCTCTATAACCAGGGGATAGCTCTATAACCAGTGGATAATTGTGATGTTCAGGACAAATTTCCCCTTCACTCCAGGTGTTCCCTGACAACTTCCTCTAGCCGTGATGATATTCTGATATGGCTCCCACGTTCATCTAATGGGATATATCTCACTCAATAGTGTCCCCTTCGCTTGATTGATGACAATGTTAATTTGTGTCATTATTGACAGACAGTGCAGGAGTGTAATTATCCAAAAAGTCTTGATTGATTTGTTCATTAATTGGAAATCCCTGTATCAAACTGAGGTGTCTCTCATTATTTACTGTGTAAATATCCCGAAACAGACCTCATTGACAAACGACCAGCCAGAGGGTGATTTAGTCAGGGATATTATATCCTGTAGTACAGCGTTCTGTGTTGCCATGGTGAAATGACATGCATCAAGCTGGGACCTGACATCCCCATGTGTGGATGGCTTGCATGTTTTTCAGCAACTATGGTGGCCGACTCAGCTTGGTTTGGCACAGCTCCATTTGGCTTATTAGTGTGGTAAGCTCCGATCCTTTAAACAAAATTATTAGGTAAATCAAGTTATTCTGCAGTGCAGGTTAGAGTGGAATACAAGCATACTGTTGTACAGCAGAGCTGCAGTATAAGAGGACTGCCTGGCATGCTCAGGGAAATTCATTGTCAGGACTTAGCTGCATCCCAGGCCACAGATCAGACAAAGCTAACAACACAAACAAACACACAGGGACACGGACGTACGCACACGGACGTACGCATACGGACGTACGCACACGGACACACGGACACACGGACACACGGACACACACACACACACACACACACACACACACACACACACACACACACACACACACACACACACACACACACACACACACACACACACACACACACACACATTGGTAGTCTTGATGGGCTGTGGGGTGATTCATCCCCAACACACAGTTATCTAAATTCATCTAAACAGGCTAATTTACTCCCAAAATGTACGTAGGCCCAGTGACCCAACACACACACACAGCGAACAGACATAAAACATGCAAAGCAGGCTCTGATTATCCAGGGAGACCTCGGCACCGTTTCTGTAAAAGGGTTATTAAGAACCCAGCACAGACGGGGGCTGTGTCCCAAATAACACTCTATTCCCTATATAATGCACTTGGATCCATATGGCTCTGGTCAAAAGTAGTGCACTGTGTACTAAATATGGTGCCATTCAGGAGGCAGCAAGGTTATTAGAAAATCCTGATGTCGGAGGGCTGGTTTAAAATGTAATAAGACATCAACGGAATAAAATCCCTGGATTTATTTTCATTTTTTCCCTCCTTTCTCCGACAAGTTTTAGATTTGTCTTCTTCTGTATCTACTTCGTAATAAATTATTTATATAATTTTATTTTCACCAACGCTGGAGCCAAACATATCATTACATCTAATTTGTTTTGCAGAGGGATGATGATGTGGAAGCATTGGAGGTGGGATGTCTTTTAAACCACGCATCTTCTCTGTGTTTTTCAAAACGAGCAGTCCCGTTAGTTATATATCTGTCAACATGATCCTATTTAACACACAGATCACTAGGCAAGCTAAAGGTAATACGTGCATTTGTATGTCTTTGCATCCATAGCCTATATTGAAAAGAGTCATCATAATAAACGTGCAAAGGTAATATTGTGTAGAGGGGGAGTGATCATTTAATTTAGATGATTTATACATAACAGTCAGAGACTTGGGAGTCTAATGTCTTCTGACGTAAGTACGTCAAAACACTTGGAAGTCCAATGTCAATGTTCTTACGTCAAAGCTGAAATAACATGGATTTACTGCATCATCAGCAGTAAAATACTGTGATTGAAATGTTTTTTACTCTCCGTCAGTTGCCAGTAATAGAACCCCTGACTTTGAACAGGCATAATACAATATTTGAAGGAAATAACTTTGACCTTCCAAAAGGTCATAAGATATTTGCTGATACCTAAAGTTTAAAGAAATCATCAGCAAATATCTAGCATTAAAAGATTGCTGGGGCTGACAAATATTTTAGTATGTTTTTTGTTGTTGCATTTTCTGAAATATTTTTAACATACAAATTCAGCTTTTAGGTTTTTTTCACGATTTATTTATTTAGTGCATCTTCTGATGTCACTGCAATTTCTTATTTAAAAGAGGTTTACTTATTTTAAGGACCAAATGTCACTTTCTGCTGTACGTGGCATGTTATAGAAAGGTCCAGATACCTTTTTTTTATGATTTCACTTATTTTTGGGGAAACGCACGCCAAACAGCGAATCACTTCCTCATTGTTGTTGTGCAGTATGGGGCCCTAAAAAACATCAACAAAAGCTCCAAAAACACCCAAATACGTTCTCAGTATAGTGACGCAGGTCTTTAGATGTTGTACACATGAAATCGTGTCATTCCAAACTTTATCCGCTATGTTATATTCCATTTTGTGAGACTCAAGCTGTTTGCAGCTGTGCAGGCCAGGCGTGTCCTTATAGTATACTCGAGTGCACAAAATAGAGATTTGGTTGTAAATAAGAAAAGGACTTATTTAAGCATACATTGATATTTCAAAGGGCTATAATATCAAAGCCCTACTTCCCTGCAAATACTTTAGTACATGGCATAGCTTTTCCCTGTCTCTCTCTCTGTGTGTGTGTGTGTGTGTGTGTGTGTGTGTGTGTGTGTGTGTGTGTGTGTGTGTGTGTGTGTGTGTGTGTGTGTGTGTGTGTGTGTGTGTGTGTGTGTGTGTGTGTGTGTGTGTGTGCATGCGTTCATGAATTGTACAGAACATACATGACCAAAAGTATGTGGACACCTGCTCGTCAAACATCTCATTCCAAAAATCATGTGCATTAATATGGAGTTGGTCCCCCCTTTGCTGCTATAACAGCCTCCATTCTTTGAAGGCTTTCCACTAGATGTTGGAACATTGCTGTGGGGACTTGCTTCCATTCAGTCACAAGAGCATTAGTGAGGTCGGGCACTGATGCTGAGCGATTAGGCCTGGCTCGCAGTCGGCGTTCCAATTCATCCCAAAGGTGTTTGATGGGGTTGAGGTCAGGGCTTCGTGCAGGCCAGTCAAATTCTTCCACACTGACCTCGACAAACCATTTCTGTATGGCCCTCGCTTTGTGCATGGGGGCATTGTCATGCTGAAACAGGAAATGGCCTTCCCCAAAGCTGTTGCCACAAAGTTGGAAGCACAGAATCGTCTAGAATGTCATTGTATGTCGTAGCGTTAAGATTTCCCTTCATTGGAACCAAGGGGCCTAGCCCGAACCATGAAAAACAGCCCCAGACCATTATTCCTCCTCTACCAAACTTTGCAGTTCTCACTATGCATTCAGGCAGGTAGCATTCTCCTGGCATCCGTCAAACCCAGATTCGTCTGTTAGACTGCCAGATGGTGAAGCGTGATTCATCACTCCAGAGAACACATTTCAACTGCTCCAGAGTCCAATGGTGGCGAGCTTTGCACCACTCCAGCTGACGCTTGGCATTGCGTATGGTGATCTTAGGCTTGTGTGCGGCTTCTCGGCCATGGAAACCCATTTCACGAAGCTCCTGACGAACAGTTATTTTGCTGACGTTGCTTCCAGAGGCAGTTTGGAACTCGGTAATGAGTGTTGCAGCCGAGGACAGACGATTTTTATGCGCTACGCGCATCAGCACTCGCCGGTCCCATTCTCTGAGTATGTGTGGCCTACCACTTTGCGGCTGAGTCATTGCTGCTCAGAGAAGTTTACACTTCACAATAACAGCATTTACAGTTGACTGAGGCAGCTCTAGCAGGGCAGACACTTGACAAACTGACTTGTTGGAAAGGTGGCATCCTATGACTGTGTCACGTTGAAAGTCACAGAGCTCTTCAGTAAGGCCATTCTACTGCCAATGTTTGTCTATGGAGATTGCATAGCTGTGTGCTTGATTTTAATACACCTGTCATCAATGGGTGAATCTGAAATAATCCACTAATTTGATAGGGGTGTCCTCATACTTTTGTATATATAGTGTATCATAGATATTCGCCTGGCTGTAGCTCCACTCCCTCATGAAAGAGCCAGTGAAGCATCACCATAACAAATCATTAGGAAAGTTCACAGCCCTCTACTTTGCTTTAGGCAACAATCTCTATCTGTTTGTCTGAGTGAGATGCAATGCTGGAGTCACTGAGAGTGGAGTGAGAAATCAGCTAGGCTAACAATATAAAACCCTGCGTATCATCGGAGAGAATTAGTTATATAAAAACACTTATTACCGCTTCAATAATACCTCATCATTTCTAAATATACATTTAATAAAGGAATAGCTTGATTTATAAGCTTCAGTGCAGTCATGGGGATCAGGTGATATTGTCTCTGGTTTTAATCAATATTATCTGGACCTTTTATATATCAATAGATTACATTCTGAGAGTTGAAAAAGGTTTTGCTGGATCCAGTTTGATGTATCCTTGGAGGTGAGTCAGACTATAGAAATACAAAGATATTTCTGTCAGTCGAACGTCTGTCTAACCTAAAGCAAGTATTTCTGTCAGTCGACCCTATGCCTGTCCTAAAGCAAGTATTTCTGTCAGTCGAACCTCTATCTGACCTAAAGCAAGGATTTCATATGGAGTTATGCTAACTCTTACAAGGGTTAGGGTTATGTAATCAGGCTCAAGTAAAATTGGCTTTTATGTTTCTAGAGCCAGTTCGCTGTGTTCTTTGACTCACCGCCTGTATTTCTGTGAGTCAGACGGCCATCTGACCTGGAGCAAGGATTCATACCCTTGTCAGGGAAGGATTGTAGGGTTAGGACAGGGTTTAGGACAGGCTTAAGGACAGGGTTTAGGACAGGGTTTAGGACAGGGTTTAAGACAGGGTTTAGGTCATAGATAGGGTTACGTTCTGGAGTAATCAAATATGAAATGGGTTTTGCTGAATCCACTTTGAGGTGAGTGAGTGAGTGAGTGAGACAGACATCCACTTGACCTAATGCAATACAGGATTCAGTTTTGAGCTGTGATAAATCATACGATGTGTATTGGTCTGTGATAAATCATACGATGTTAGTTAGTCTGTGATGAATCATACAATGTGTATTGGTCTGTGATAAATCATACGCTGCTTGTCAGGTTGTTGTAAATCGTAAGCGTGTCAGGAAGGGGTGGAACTGAGCTGTAATTTTTACTTCATCTCAAATGGCACGCCTATTCCCTACATAGTGCACTCCTTATGACCAAAGCCTTCTGGGTCTGGGTCAAAAACACTGCCCTATAAAGCGAATAGAGTGCCATTTTGACTGCAGACGATGTTTCAATGAGGGACTGTGCAGTGGCTGAATGACCCACGGATGTTAGATACGATCTGGTAGATGAGAAACAAATTGTCTGATCACAAATACAGCCCCCTGAGATGTGGTGTGGGTGTAACACAAATCAATTTCAAATGAATCACAGATCAAATGCTGTGAAATTGGTTTGGACTGCTAACATCTTGATAAGAAAGACTGGGACAAACTAACAGGAGAGGAACAACATTTGGCACAGTAAGCTTGGTGACTGCAAATTCAGACAAAGCACACACACACACACACACACACACACACACACACACACACACACACACACACACGCACACACACACACACACACACACGCACAAGAGCACGCTTACACACAAACACGGGTACACACCTACAACAAACACACACACACTTTTACATTCAGGCCCGTCACCCAGTCAATATCATTCCTTGTCTCGTTGAATTGGCTTCAACAAGCTTGTAATTGACAAATAAAATACCTTGCTTCTACACATAGAGTTGTATTAAAGCTGCAAAAATGGGATATTCACTTCACACCTGTGCATGTAATTCTAGATATCACCTTGGTTCAAGGCAACACACAGGTACTTTGTCTATTCTATTCAACGTGTTATTCCCACCTTACATGACCTGAAATGAAACAGGAACGTGGTCTCACAACAAAACAAAGTTACATCACAGAAGCTGCCATATTATGTGTTGTGATACTGTAGGTCTGGAAATATTGCTCCAAAACAAAATAACAAGTTATTACAATCAATCAGACAGATTGCTTGATTTACATAAGACAATGTAAGACACAGTCGGACATGAAAACGGGGGTAAAACAAATCCATAAAATAATTAGTATAGGTCCAATATGGCATAAGACCAAAGGAAAGCATTAGGTTTGGATCTGAAACTCAGTCAAAGTGAATGTACCCACGTTGCCCTAAAAGCCCTATCGGATGAAGCATTTATCTCATTATCTTCTGAAGGACCCTAAATGACTCCTAGGGAAATAGGACTGAGAAAAAACACTTGGCCATTTTTACAAAGCCATAACCGTACGTAACAGTGAGAGGGTATGAATCAGTCATGTTCTTCAGAGAGAAAAACAAAGCCGGCATCCCATAATGCACCATATTCCCTACATACTGCATTACTTTTGGCCAGAGCTCTATTGGACCTGGTCATGTGCACTATAGAGACAATAAGATGTAATTTGGGATGCAGCCTGTGTATTCCTTCAGAGATGGCATCCAAGGTTTCATTCTGACTCATGTTGCTTGCGAGGCATAATCTGGAATCTGCAATCATTCTTTACAAAGGACAGGAGAAGAGGAGGAGAGGAAATGAGAGGAGAGAAGGTGAGCAATGCAAGGATTCAGTCCAAGATCTCTGTTCAGAGCGATACAAGGATTCAGACAAAGATCTCTGTTCAGAGCAATACATGGATTCAGTCAATTATCTCTGTTCAGAGCGATACACGGATTCGGTCAAAGATCTCTGTTCAAATCAAATCACATTTTATTACCGTAATTTCCGGACTATTAAGCGCACCTGAATATAAGCCGCACCCACTGAATTTAAAAAATATATATATTTTGAACATAAATGTCTATAAGCCGCAGGTTCCTACCGGTACATTGAAACAAATGAACTTTACACAGGCTTTAACAAAACACGGCTTGTAACAAAAATAAATAGGCTTTAACGAAACACGGCTTGTAACAAAAAATAAAAAATGAGCAGTAAGCTTTAGTTGTCTTTTTGCACTGAGTCAATTCCTCACGCTGCTGTTTCCAACGTCTCATCATCGACTCATTAAGACCAAGCTCCCGTGCAGCAGCTCTATTTCCTTTTCCAACAGCCAGATAAATCACCTTCAACTTGAAAGCTGCATCGTATGCATTTCTCCGTGTCTTTGCCATGATGAGGGTGACAAAATGACTACCGTAATCAGAATGAGGGGAAGTTTGAGAGCGCTCGATTTAATCTAAACAGTAAACAAAAAAGTTGTTTGACCTTAACCCGTTCGGCAATTTCATTGGTCTAATGAAAGCTTCATGCCTCCAAAAAACTGAGCACGTCACAGAATGTGTTTTTTTTTTTGCAAAAAAATTTGAAAGCGGGAAAAATCCATATATTAGCCGTGAGGTTCAAAGCCTGGGAAAAAAGTTACGGCTTATAGTCCGGAATTTACGGTAGTCACATGTGGCGAATAAAACAGGTGTAGACCTTACAGTGAAATGCTTATTTACGAGACACTAACCAACAATGCAGTTTATAAAAAAGTAATGTATAAGAATAAGAAATAAAAGTAACAAGTAACTAAAGAGCAGCAGTAAAATAACAATAGCGAGACTATATACAGGGAGGTACCGGTACAGAGTCAATGTGCGGGGGCACCGATTAGTTGAGGTAATTGAGGTAATATGTACATGTAGGTAAAGTTATTAAAGTGACTATGCATAGATGATAACAACATGGAGTAGCAGTGGGGTAAAAGGGGGGGGGGGGATGCAAATAGTCTGCGTAGCCATTTGATTAGATGTTCAGGAGTCTTATGTCTTGGGGGTAGAAGCTGTTTAGAAGCCTCGTGGACCTAGACTTGGCGCTCCGGTACAACTCAGAGCGATACAAGGATTCAGAGTGATACAAGGATTTTTTTTTTATTAAATCAAATCAAATTGTATTAGACACATGCGCCGAATACAAGAGGTGTAGACCTTACAGTGAAATGCTTACTTACGAGCCCCTAACCAACAATGCAGTTTAAAAACATATGTATAAGAAATAAATGTAACAAGTAATTAAAGAGCAGCAGTAAAATAACAAGAGCGAGACTATATATAGGGGGGTACCGGTACAGAGTCAATGTGTGGGGGCATCGGTTAGTTGATGTAATTGAGGTAATTGAGGTAATATGTACATGTAGGTAATGTTATTAAGATTTTCTATGTTCAAAATAAGACGACGGATGGAGGGAAAAAGGGAAGTGGCCATGCTGCAGATCATCTCTGAAAGCTGTGTGTGTGTGTGTGTGTGTGGTGTGTGTGTGTGTGTGTGTGTGTGTGTGTGTGTGTGTGTGTGTGTGTGTGTGTGTGTGTGTGTGTGTGTGTGTGTGTGTGTGTGTGTGTGTCGCACAGCCAGTGGATCAAACAGAATGGCCACAGATACAATCAACACCACCTGACACAGCTTCATCACACAAAGACACACACATGACACACACACACACACAGACAGAGCGATACAGACACACACATACACATTGAGACACACACAGAACTCTACTGCCTCACATTGGCAACTGATTTCACTGAGGCCAAGACCATTCATGAATATGTCTACTAAAGTACTGTACCTTGACACCCATTAACACTGCCGAACAAGTTAGAGAATACAGTACAAGATGATTTCATGTGAATTATTAGAAGGAATGTCGAGAGTTGAATACACTTTACAGCTTCAGAATCTCACTTTTAATTTCAAGACTGGTTCTCACAGCATTTTCATCAAGGTCAAGGGTCAAGGTTCAAGGTCAAGGGGCATAGCAGCAAAAAATACATCTTCCTTTTTAATATGGGGTTTAATAATACTTCATCAACTTCCTAGAGCAGAATACAGCCAATGATTAATGAGCAAGAAATTAAAACTTGTTTAAATGTTGTTTACGAAAGTTCAAAAAGGACGGCTGGTCTGAACATCTCTGCACTTTTTATTCATCTAGTAAACTCATATAATTCACATCGCTTCCAATGTCACTCATCAGCATAATGATATTTCATTAGCATAATGATACTTCATCAGCATAATCAGCATACAATAGCAGGTATTTATAGGGTAATGTTTATAATGTTACCCCATCAGAAACCTCATAAACACAGCAGGTATATTTATTTCACCTTTATGTAACCAGGTAGGCAAGTTGAGAACAAGTTCTCATTTACAATTGCGACCTGGCCAAGATAAATCAAAGCAGTTCGACAACATGCAACAACACAGAGTTACACATGGAGTAAAACAAACATACAGTCAATAATACAGTAGAAAAATAAGTCTATTTACAATGTGAGCAAATGAGGTGAGATAAGGGAGGTAAAGGCAAAAAAGGCCATGGTGGCAAAGTAAATACAATATAGCAAGTAAAACACTGGAATGGCAGATTTGTAGTAGAAGAAAGTGCAAAGTAGAAATAGAAATAATGGGGTGCAAAGGAGCAAAATAAATAAATAAATAAATACATTAGGGGAAGAGGGAGTTGTTTGGGCTAAATTATAGATGGGCTATGTACAGGTGCAGTGATCTGTGATCTGCTCTGACAGCTGGTGCTTAAAGCTAGTGAGGGAGATAAGTGTTTCCAGTTTCAGAGATTTTTGTAGTTCGTTCCAGTCATTGGCAGCAGAGAACTGGAAGGAGAGATGGCCAAAGGAGGAATTGGCTTTGGGGGTGACCAGAGAGATATACCTGCTGGAGCGTGTGCTACAGGTGGGTGCTGCTATGGTGACCAGCGAGCGGAGATAAGGGGGGACTTTACCTAGCGGTAGAGTATGAAGCGAGGGCCAGCCAACGAGAGCGTACAGGTCGCAGTGGTGGGTAGTATATGGGGCTTTGGTGACAAAACGGATGGCACTGTGATAGACCGCATCCAGTTTGTTGAGTAGGGTATTGGAGGCCATTTTGTAAATGACATCGCCGAAGTCGAGGATCGGTAGGATGGTCAGTTTTACGAGGGTATGTTTGGCAGTATGAGTGAAGGATGCTTTGTTGCGAAATAGGAAGCCAATTCTAGATTTAACTTTGGATTGGAGATGTTGATGTGAGTCTGGAAGGAAAGTTTACAGTCTAACCAGACACCTAGGTATTTGTAGTTGTCCACATATTCTAAGTCAGAGCCGTCCAGAGTAGTGATGCTGGACAGGCTGGCAGGTGCAGGCAGCGATCAGTTGAAGAGCATGTATTTAGTTTTACTTGTATTTAAGAGCAGTTGGAGGCCACAGAAGGAGAATTGTATGGCATTAAAGCTCGTCTGGAGGGTTGTTAACACAGTGTCCAAAGAAGGGCCAGAAGTATACAGAATGGTGTCGTCTGCGTAGAGGTGGATCAGAGACTCACCAGCAGCAAGAGCGACATCATTGATATATACAGAGAAAAGAGTTGACCCAAGAATTGAACCCTGTGGCACCCCCATAGAGACTACGAGAGGCCCGGACAACAGGCCCTCCGATTTGACACACTAAACTCTATCAGAGAAGTAGTTGGTGAACCAGGCGAGGCAATCATTTGAGAAACCAAGGCTATTGAGTCTGCCGATGAAAATGTGGTGATTGACAGAGTCGAAAGCTTTGGCCAGGACAATGAATACGGCAGCACAGTATTGTTTCTTATCGATGGCGGTTACGATATTGTTTAGGACCTTGAGCGTGGCTGATGTGCACCCATGACCAGCTCTGAAACCAGATTGCATAGCGGAGAAGGTGTGGTGGGATTCGAAATGGTCGGTAATCTGTTTGTTGACTTGGCTTTCAAAGACCTTAGAAAGGCAGGGTAGGATAGATATAGGTCTGTAGCAGTTTGGGTCAAGAGTGTCCCCTCCTTTGAAGAGGGGGATGACAGCAGCTGCTTTCCAATCTTTGGGAATCTCAGACGACACAAAAGAGAGGTTGAACAGGCTAGTAATAGGGGTTGCAACAATTTCGGCAGATAATTTTAGAAAGAAAGGGTCCAGATTGTCTAGCCCGGCTGATTTGTAGGGGTCCAGATTTTGCAGCTCTTTCAGAACATCAGCTGAATGGATTTGGGAGAAGGAGAAATGGGGAAGGCTTGGGTGAGTGTGGGGGGTGCAGTGCTGTTGACTGCAGCAGGGGTAGCCAGGTGGAAAGCATGGCCAGCCGTAGAAAAATGCTTATTGAAATTGTCAATTATAGTGGGTTTATTGGTGGTGTATATACAGTTGAAGTCGGAAGTTTACATACACCTTAGCCAAATACATTTAAACTCAGTTTTTCACAATTCCTGACATTTACTCCTAGTAAAAATTCCCTGATTTAGGTCAGCTAGGATCAGTCAGTTAGGATCACCACTTTATTTTAAGAATGTGAAATGTCAGAATAATAGTAGCGAGAATGATTTATTTCAGCATTTATTTATTTCATCACAGTGGGTCAGAAGTTTACATACACTCAATTAGTATTTGGTAGAATTTCCTTTAAATTGTTTAAACTTGGGTCAAACATTTCGGGAAGACTTCCACAAGCTTCCCACAATAAGTTGGGTGAATTTTGGCCCGTTCTTCCTGATAGAGCTGGTGTAACTGAGTCAGGTTTGTAGGCCTCCTTGCTCGCACACGCTTTTTCAGTTCGGCCAACAAATTTTCCATGGGATTGAGGTCAGGGCTTTGTGATGGCCGCTCCAATACCTTGACTTTGATGTCCTTAAGCCATTTTGCCACAACTTTGGAAGAATGCTTGGGGTCAGACTTATTTGCGACCAAGCATTAACTTCCTGACTGATGTCTTGAGATGTTGCTTCAATATATCCACATCATTTTCCTCCCTCATGATGTCATTTATTTTGTGAAGTGCACCATTCCCTCCTGCAGCAAAGCACCCCCACAAAATGATGCTGCCACCCCGTGCTTCATGGTTGGGATGGTGTTCTTCGGCTTGCAAGCGTCCCCCTTTTTCTTCCAAACACAGTTGATGGTCATAATGGCCAAACATTTCTATTTCTGTTTCATTAGACCAGAGGACATTTCTCCAAAAAGTACGATCTTTGTCCCCATGTGCAGTTGGAAACTGTTGTCTGGCTTTATAATGGCGGTTTTGGAGCAGTGACTTCTTCCTTGCTGAGCGGCCTTTCAGGTTATGTTGATATAGGATTAGTTTTACTGTGGAGACAGATACTTTTGTACCTGCTTCCTCCAGCATCTTCAAAAGGTCCTTTACTGTTCTTATGGGATTGATTTGCACTTTTCACACCAGTGTACGTTCATCTCTTGGAGACAGAACGCGTCTCCATCCTGAGTGGTATGATGGATGTGCGGTCCCATGGTGTTTTTACTTGCATACTATTGTTTGCACAGATGAACGTGGTACCTTCAGGCATTTGAAAATTGCTCCCAAGGATGAACCAGACTTGTGGACGTCTACAAGTTCTTGGCTGATTTCTTTTGATATTCCCATAATGTTTAGCTAAAAGGCACTGAGTTTGAAGGTAGGCCTTGAAATGCATCAACAGGTACACCTCCAATTGACTCAAATGATGTCAATTAGCCTATCAGAAGCTTCTAAACCCATGAATGACATCATTTTCTGGAATTTTCCAAGCTGTTTAAATGCACAGTCAACTTAGTGTATGTAAACGTATAACCCACTGGAATTCTGATACAGTGAATTTTAAGTGAAATAATCTGTCTGTAAACAATTGTTGGAAAAATGATTCATGTCATGCACAAAGTAGATGTCCTAACCGACTTGCCAAAACTATAGTTTGTTAATAAGAAATTTGTGGAGTGGTTGAAAAATGAGTTTTAATGACTCCAACTTCATAATGTTACCTCACCAGCATAATGATTGTTCATTAGCATTACTATACTGCATCAGCATAATGACACTCCATCGACGTAACTATACCCAATTAGCATAATGCTACCTCATTAACATAATTACACCTCGTCGGCGTAGTGATGCTTCCTCAGCAAACTGATACTTCATCAGCATAATGATACTGCATTAGCATGATGATACTTTGTTAGCATGATGATACTTTGTTTGCATAATGATACTTCATCAACATAATGACACTTCGTCAGCATAAAAATGATTAATCAGCATAATGCTACCTCATCAGCATGATGTTACCTCATCAGCACAGCAGGTATCCACAAAGTAGTGTCATTATGTTACCTTAACGGCATAATGATACGTCATTAGCATAAAGATACTCAATCAGCATAATGATACTTAATTGACATGACATTGCTACATTAGCATAATGATACTACAATAGCACAATTATACTTCATCAGCATAATGATTATTTCTCAGAATAATGGTACTACATCAGCATAGTAATACTTTATCAGTATAATGGTATATATTAGCATAATGATAATTAATTAGCATGCCATTGCTTTGTTAGCATAATGATACTTCATCAGCATAATGATACTCGGTCAGCATAATGATATTTCGTCAGCACAAATATACTTCATCAGCACAATGATAGTTTATCAGCATAATGATACTTCATTGGCACAGTGATACCTCATCAGCACAGTGATACTTCATCAGCACAATGATAGTTTATCAGCATAATGATACTTCATCAGCATATCGATACTTCATCAGCATATTGATACTTCATCAGCATAATGATACTTCATCAGCATATTGATACTTCATCAGCATAATGATAATTCATCAGCATACTGATACTTCATCAGCATACTGATACTTCATCAACATATGATACTTATTCAGAAAAGTGATACTTCATCAGCACAGTGATACCTCATCAGCACAGTGATACTTCATCAGCACAATGATAATTCATCAGCATAATGATAATTCATCAGCATACTGATACTTCATCAGCATAATGATACTTCATCAGCATATTGATACTTCATCAGCATAATGATAATTCATCAGCATACTGATACTTCATCAACATATGATACTTATTCAGAAAAGTGATACTTCATTGGCACAGTGATACCTCATCAGCACAGTGATACCTCATCAGCACAGTGATACTTCATCAGCATAATGATACTTCATCAGCATCACTAAACTTCATCAACATAAAGATACTTCAAAAGCATAATGAAACTTCATCAGCATAGTGATACTGCATTAGCATAATGATACTTCATTAGCATGGCAATACTTTGTTAGCATAATGATACCTCATTAGCATAATGATACTTCATCAGCATAATCATGCTTTATCAGCATAGTGATACTTCATCAGCATAATGATACTTCATAAGCATAGTGATTCTTCATCAACATCATTAAACTTCATCAAAATAAAGATACTTCATCAGCATAATGATACTTCATCACCATAATGATACCTCATCAGCATAATGCTATTTAATCAGCATATTTGTGCTTTATCAGCATAGTGATACTTCATCAACATAATGGTACCTTATCAGCATAATGATACTTCATCAGCATCCAGTAGCAGGTATTTATAGGGTAATGTTTATAATGTTACCACATCATTACAGCAAGTATCTATGATCGTTTCGTAATGTTACCTCGTCAACACAGCAGCTATCTATGATACTGTCATAATGTTACCTCATCAACATAGCAGGTATATTTTTTGTGTCATAATGTTTAACTCACCAACATAGCAGTTATCGATGATAGTGTCGTAACGTTACCTCATCAACACAGCAGGTATATTTTACAATGTCATAATGTTACCTCATCAAAACAGCAGGTAGATTTTATAGTGTCATAATGTTACCTCACCGACACAGCAGTTATCGATGATAGTGTCGTAACGTTACCTCATCAACACAGCAGGTATATATGATAGTGTCTAATGGTAACTCATCAGCACAGAAGGGATACATGATACTGTAATAATGTTACCTCACTAACACAGCAGGTATCTATGAAACTGTCACAATGTTATCTCATCAACATAGCAGGTATATTTTATAGTGTCATAATGTTACCTCATCAGCCCAGCAGGTATCTATGAAAGTGTCATAATTTTCCCTCACCAGCATAACGTGACGTTTCTTCTCCTCCTTTACTATTGGCAAATGTGTAGAATGTTGTCCACCTTTTAACTTGATGCAATTCTGCCACGCTTTCTGATTAGGCTTTTACTTTAAATCCTATTGCTTCCAACTTGAATATGCTCAACACCACTTTTAACAGCACGTTACTCAACACTAGTGAGACTCATTTTGCCTATGGTAGACCTACAGTATATCAAAAAATATATTTTTCAATGACGTGACACTCCGCCAATAATTCGATTTAGAGGATTGGAGGATTCTAAATGAATATCTAAAGAGCCTTTTCCGTTAGGATCTGTGAGAATATCTGAGAATATCTTAGGGGCTTTAATATCGCCAACCGCCATCACGGTTGACAACTCCCTTGTGTCCTCCTCCCAGAGTGCTAAGAACCTTGGCGTGATCCTGGACAACACCCTGTCGTTCTCCACTAACATCAAGGCGGTGACCCGATCCTGTAGGTTCATGCTCTACAACATTCGCAGAGTACGACCCTGCCTCACACAGGAAGCGGCGCAGGTCTAATCCAGGCACTTGTCATCTCCCGTCTGGATTACTGCAACTCGCTGTTGGCTGGGCTCCCTGCCTGTGCCATTAAACCCCTACAACTCATCCAGAACGCCGCAGCCCGTCTGGTGTTCAACCTTCCCAAGTTCTCTCACGTCACCCCGCTCCTCCGCTCTCTCCACTGGCTTCCAGTTGAAGCTCGCATCCGCTACAAGACCATGGTGATTGCCTACGGAGCTGTGAAGGGAACGGCACCTCCATACCTTCAGGCTCTGATCAGGCCCTACACCCAAACAAGGGCACTGCGTTCATCCACCACTGGCCTGCTGGCCCCCCTACCTCTGAGGAAGCACAGTTCCCGCTCAGCCCAGTCAAAACTGTTCGCTGCTCTGGCACCCCAATGGTGGAACAAGCTCCCTCACGACGCCAGGACAGCGGAGTCAATCACCACCTTCCGGAGACACCTGAAACCCCACCTCTTTAAGGAATACCTAGGATAGGATAAAGTAATCCTTCTAACCCCCCCCCCCCCCTTAAAAGATTTAGATGCACTATTGTAAAGTGGTTGTTCCACTGGATATCATAAGGTGAATGCACCATTTTGTAAGTCGCTCTGGATAAGAGCGTCTGCTAAATGACTTAAATGTAAATGTAAATGTAATATAATTATAAAGCAATTAATAATAATAATCGCTTTGTTTAAAAAGTAACGATATTTTGGAGATTTTGTTTTCATTTAACCTAGTGTGAGTGAGAAAAAGGGCAATTCTTGAACATGGGGTGAGACATTCTCACTAATTTGTAAGTAAAGCCAGTTTGTTATTTCAGAATTATTTATTTCTGGAGAAACCTAACTTGATTATTTAGCAGACATAACTTGCTTATATTCAGTCAACACATATATCTTAAGAATGTTATGGAATATAATTGAACATTTTAGTTTCTCCATGCTTGTCTCAGCGCAGAGCGAAACGGTGCTGAAATAGACATCCACAGCAGGAAGGCTATATATAATGATATTTTGGAGATTATTTCGTTTTCAAACAAAAAGACAGTGAGCGATTGTAATCTGGATAAAGGCCGAAATCATATTTATTATGGCCAAAATATAGGCCTGCTAATAGCCATAATGGCGCTGTACAACTTGACCGTGTGTTTGAAAGAGTATTTTCAAGTAAGCAACAATTTGTTTACCGTTATTAGACAACTTTGTTACAATATTTCTGTAATTCAGTGATGTTTATTCCCAAAGTAATTCGTTATGGATCCATAACTAAATACACATCAGAATTTTGAAAGAGTATTTTTAGCATTATTTTATTAAGGAAAGCATAAAGATGCTGTTGAAGAAATATAGTACTGTACAGTATATGCTTTTACATTTGGATAATAAAGCATTTAAAGCATTTTGAAGATATAAGCCACCTGCATTTGTTTAGTCTGACAAGTAAACATAGCTTACAGTACATATTGTAGTAAACATGGGAAAGTGCCTAATTCCTTACATAAAGGCCATGTCCAGACTTTCTCGGTGACCTCAAGTACTCATTAACTCTGTCTTTAATGTTTTTTTCGGGTTGCATCAGTCATGGACAGAAACTTCTGAGACACAATATTAATGATATTAACCACCAGTGGTGGTTCACTGGTAAGCCACATTTGACACAGGATCCATCACAGTTTGTATTACATGCCTACTCGTGGTATCTCTCTCCGGTTGCACATCCTTGGAATAGCAGAACAGCATAACGGTCCGTGCGGCCCTTGCTGAGCCTGGTGAGCAGTTGGTCAAATTCTGTTGAGGAATAGAAATGTCAGGGTGAACCGAAGACCTGACGAACCCGCCACGTATGTTGACTCTGCCTGTCGGGGGTGGATTTAGCTATATTTTTAGCACCAGCCACTGTTCACCTCCTATAGATTGCGCTGTGGTTGCCGCCATTTGTTTTTTTAAATTTAAGCTTTACTTAACTAGGCAAGTCAGGTAAATTCTTATTTACAATCACAGCCCACCCCGGCCAAACCCAGATGACACTGGGCCAATTGTGCGCCGCCCTATGGCACTCCCAATCACGTTCGGATGTGATACAGCCTGTATTTGAACCAGGGACTGTAGTAATGTCTCTTGCAATGAGATGAAGTGCCTTAGACCGCTGCGCCACTCGGGAGCTATGACCAATATATATACTGTTGAAGTCGGAAGTTTACATATAATTAGATTGGAGTCATTAAAACTAGTTTTTCAACCACTCCACACATTACTTGTTAACAAACTATTGTTTGGGCAAGTCGGTTAGGACATCTACTTTGTGCATGACACAAGTAATTTTTCCAACAATTGTTTACAGACAGATTATTTCACTTATAATTCACTGTATCACAATTCCAGTGGGTCAGAAGTTTACATACACTAAGTGGACTGTGCCTTTAAACAGCTTGGAAAATTCCAGAAAATGATGTCATGGCTTTAGAAGCTTCTGATAGGCTAATTGGCATCATTTGAGTCAATTTGAAGTGTACCTGTGGATGTATTTCAAGGCCTACCTTCAAACTCAGTGCCTCTTTACTTGATATCATGGGAAAATCAAAAGAAATCAGCCAAGACCTCAGAAAATAAATTGTAGACCTCCACAAGTCTGCTTAATCCTTGGGAGCAATTTTCTACTGCCTGAAGGTACCATGTTCATCTGTACAAACAATAGTACGCAAGTATAAACACCATGGGACCACACAGCCGTCATACCGCTCAGGAAAGAGATGCATTCTGTCTCCTAGAGATACACCTGGTCTTGGATATGATTCAAAAGAACTTGCAAAATAGCGATTTACGTAAATTAAATTTATGACCAAAATATACACACAATCATTTGTCTCTACATTAACCTCTTACATCTAGACGTTCCGCTAGCGGAACACCTGCTCCAATATCCAATGATAGGCGTGGCGCGAATTACAAATTCCTCAAAAATACAAAAACTTCAATTTTTACAGCATTTTAAAGATAAGACTCTCCTTTATCTAACCACACTGTCCGATTTCAAAAAGGCTTTACAACGAAAGCAAAACATTAGATTATGTCAGCAGAGTACCAAGCCAGAAATAATCAGACACCCATTTTTCAAGCTAGCATATAATGTCACAAAAACCCAGAAGACAGCTAAATGCAGCACTAACCTTTGATGATTTTCATCAGATGACAACCCTAGGACATTATGTTATACAATACATGCATGTTTTGTTCAATCAAGTTCATATTTATATCAAAAACCAGCTTTTTACATTAGCATGTGACGTTCAGAACTAGCATACCCACCGCAAACTTCCGGCGAATTCACTAAGAATTTACTAAATTACTCACGATAAACGTTCACAAAAAGCATAACAATTATTTTAAGAATTATAGATACAGAACTCCTCTATGCACTCGATATGTCCGATTTTAAAATAGCTTTTTGGTGAAAGCACATTTTGCAATATTCTAAGTACATAGCCCAGGCATCACGGGCTAGCTATTTAGACACCCGGCAAGTTTAGCACTCACCAATATCAGGTTTACTATTATAAAGGTTTGATTACCTTTTGTTGTCTTCATCAGAATGCACTCCCAGGACTGCTACTTCAATAACAAATGTTGGTTTGGTCCAAAATAATCCATCGTTATATTCGAATAGCGGCGTTTTGTTCGTGCGTCCCAGACACTATCTGAAATGGTAAATCAGGGTCGTGCGCATGGCGCAATTCGTGACAAAAAAAATCTAAATGTTCCATTACCGTACTTCGAAGCATGTCAACCGCTGTTTAAAATCCATTTTTATGCCATTTTTGTCGTAAAAAAGCGATAATATTCCGACCGGGAATCTCCTTTTAGCTAAACAGAGGAAAGTAAACAAAGCTTTCGGTCGACGCGGGCACGAGCCTGAGTCTCACAGTACTGTAACCAGCCACTACCCAAACGCGCTACTTTTTTTCAGCCAGAGCCTGCAAAGCCACGATTCAGCTTTTTACCTCCTTCTGAGACCCTATGGCAGCCGTAGGAAGTGTCACGGGACAGCTAAGATCCTCACTCTTCAATAAACAGAGACAAGAAGAACGACACCTTGTCAGACAGGCCACTTCCTGCCTGAAACCTTGTCAGGTTTTTGCCTGCCAAATGAGTTCTGTTATACTCACAGACACCATTCAAACAGTTTTAGAAACTTTAGGGTGTTTTCTATCCATATGTAATAAGTATATGCATATTCTAGTTACTGGGTAGGAGTGGTAACCAGATTAAATCGGGTACGTTTTTTATCCAGCCGTGAAAATACTGCCCCCTAGCCATAACAGGTTAACTAACATATTCCTCTCAATTGTACAATTTTTGCTTGAGTCGTTATGACGTTATAATTACTTACATTTGCTTCCACCGTAATGTTTTTTTTCAGACTGGGTGGCATAACTTCAATTCGTCATTAGAACCACTCGATATGATTGGTCATGTAAAAACCCAAATGGATAACGAGTGTTCTAACTCCCTCACATTGTGGTGGTCTGGAGCAATGAAGCCGTGACACTGGGTACCTCGAAGTCCCGCGAGGAGGTTAATAAGCTCGCAACTTTTAAAGGAGGAACCACTGTATGGGCTCACTCGTGTGCAATAATCATGTTCCTTTCTTTCAACCAATGAGCATGAATCTATCAAACCTTGTGTCTCCCAAGAAACAGTCTTCCAATGACCTCCCACCTCCCAACCACCACCAACTGAAAGTCCATCATCAGATCCCCGTTCTCCCAGTGTGGGGGGCGAGGGGGGGTTCGATGCCAGCTTCCCAGCATAGGGCAACCTGTCATCAGCATCTGGCTCTGAGGAGCATTCCTCGAGAGACAAGGCCCACCCTAAACTATTCAATAGAATTCCATATTGTATTATGTGTCATTCAGCTAAGCTTGTACTCAATTGAACTGTGAATTCATGTCTGTCCATTCTAATAGCTGAGTACACCCACGTATTATGCTTCTTAATTAAAAAAATAATGTCTCATCAGACTCAAAGTGAAAGACACTTGTGTTGAGGCAAGCTGAATAATAATTATAAACATGAATATGGTAAACAGCCTGTGTCAGGGGTAACACTGGGTAATCAAAGACTGAAAGAACAGTAGACAATTAAATTAACTGTCAGTGCCGAAGTTATTAGTGTGTGTGTCTGTGTGTATGTGTGTTTGTATGTGTTTGTGTGCATGCGTGTGTGTGTGTTGGTGTGTCTTTGTGTGTGTGTGAGTGAGTGTTGGTGTGTGAGTGTGTGTGTTGGTGTGTGTGTGTGTGTTTGTGTTTGTGTTGGTGTGTGTGTGTTTGTGTTGGTGTGCGTGTGTTTGTGTTGGTGTGCGTGTGTGTGTGTGTGTGTGCGTGTGTGTGTGCGTGTGTGTGTGCGTGTGTATGTGCGTGTGTGTGTTGGTTTGTGTGTGTGTTGGCGTGTGTCTGTGTGTGTGTGTGTGTGCTGCTGTGTGTGTGTGTGTTTTGGTGTTTGTGCGTGCGTGGGTGGGAGTGTGTGTGGTGGTCTGTGTTTGGTTTCTGTGTGTTTGTTTTTGTGTGTCTTGGTGTGTGTGTTGTGTGTGTGTGTGTGTGTGTGTGTGTGTGTGTGTGTGTGTGTGTGTGTGTGTGTGTGTGTGTGTGTGCCGTGTGTGTGTGTGTGTGTGTGTGTGTGTGTGTGTGTGTGTGTGTGTGTGTGTGTGTGTGCCTGCATGTGTGTGTATGTGTTTACTTGTTTCATTGTGTGAGTTTGTGTGTTGGAGTTTGTGTGTGTTGGAGTGTGTGTTTTGGAGTGTATGTTGTTGTGTGTTTGTGTGTGTGTGTGTGTGTGTGTGTGTGATATTTACTGTATTTGTGTTTTTGTGTTTGTTGATG
>NC_138312.1:57080000-57115000 GCF_965601325.2 Salmo salar | reverse complement strand
TGCTGTATACCAGGGCCCATAGGGAATAGGTTGCACTTCTGTACACCAGGGCCCATAGGGAATAGGGTGCACTGCTGTTGACCAGGGCCCATAGGGAATAGGGTGCACTGCTGTACACCAGGGCCCATAGGGAATAGGGTGCACTGCTGTACACCAGGGCCCATAGGGAATAGGGTGCACTGCTGTTGACCAGGGCCCATAGGGAATAGGGTGCACTGCTGCTGACCAGGGCCCATAGGGAATAGGGTGCACTGCTGCTGACCAGGGCCCATAGGGAATAGGATGCACTGCTGTATACCAGGGCCTATAGGGAATAGGTTGCACTTCTGTACGCCAGGGCCCATAGGGAATAGGGTGCACTGCTGTTGACCAGGGCCCATAGGGAATAGGGTGCACTGCTGTACACCAGGGCCCATAGGGAATAGGGTGCACTGCTGTTGACCAGGGCCCATAGGGAATAGGGTGCACTGCTGTACACCAGGGCCCATAGGGAATAGGGTGCACTGCTGTACACCAGGGCCCATAGGGAATAGGGTGCACTGCTGCTGACCAGGGCCCATAAGGAATAGGGTGCACTGCTGCTGACCAGGGCCAATAGGGAATTGGATGCACTGCTGTATACCAGGGCCCATAGGGAATAGGTTGCACTTCTGTACACCAGGGCCCATAGGGAATAGGGTGCACTGCTGTTGACCAGGGCCCATAGGGAATCGGGTGCACTGCTGTACACCAGGGCCCATAGGGAATAGGATGCACTGCTGTACACCAGGGCCCATAGGGAATAGGTTGCACTGCTGTTGACCAGGGCCCATAGGGAATAGGTTGCACTACCATTCACCATGGCCCATAGAGAATAGGGTGCACTGCTGTTGAACAGGGCCTATAGGGCACTATAAAGGGAACAGAGGGCCATTTGAGACACATCCCACTACTAATGAGGAACTGGATTAAACTGAATATCCTTTTGATAAACCACTGTCATTGTTTAAATGCATATCTAAATAACTAAATACAGAATAATAACACAGTTAACCTCTCTAGGGTAGGTGGCACCAAATCGTCCCACCTACGTAACAGCCAGTGTAATCCCGTGGCGCGTTATTCAAAAACCTAAAAAATGCAAAAACGTACATTTTTCAAACATATGACTATTTTACACCATTTTAAAGACAAGACTCTCGTTAATCTAAACAAACTGTCCGGTTTCAAAAAGGCTTTACAACGAAAGCAAAACATTAGATTATGTCAGCAGAGTACCCAGCCAGAAATAATCAGACACCCATTTTTCAAGCTAGCATATAATGTCACATAAACCCAAACCACAGCTAAATGCAGCACTAACCTTTGATGATCTTCATCAGATGACAACCCTAGGACATTATGTTATACAATACATGCATGTTTTGTTCAATCAAGTTCATATTTATATCAAAAACCAACTTTTTACATTAGCATGTGACTAGCATGTGACTAGCATTCCCACCGAACACTGCCGGTGAATTTATTAAATTACTCACGATAAACGTTCACAAAAAGCATAACAATTATTTTAAGAATTATAGATACAGAACTCCTCTATGCACTCGATATGTCTGATTTTAAAATAGCTTTTCGGTGAAAGCACATTTTGCAATATTCTCAGTAGATAGCCCGGCATCACAGGGCTAGCTATTTAGACACCCAGCAAGTTTAGCACTCACCAAAGTCAGATTTACTATAGGAAAAATGTTATTACCTTTGCTGTCTTCGTCAGAATGCACTCCCAGGACTTCTACTTCAATAACAAATGTTGGTTTGGTTCAAAATAATCCATAGTTATATCCAAACAGCGGCATTTTGTTCGTGCGTTCAAGACACTATCCGAAAGGGTAAATAAGGGTGACGAGCATGCCGCAATTCGTGACAAAAAAATTCTAAATATTCCATTATCGTACTTCGAAGCATGTCAACCGCTGTTTAAAATACATTTTTATGCCATTTTTCTCATAAAAAAGCGATAATATTCCGACCGGGAATCTGCGTTTAGGTAGACAGACGAAAGAAAATAAAGCATGGGGTCGACTCGGCCATGCGCCTAAGCCCATAGTAGTCTGATCGGCCACTTGCCAAAAGCGATAGTGTGTTTCAGCCAGAGGCTGCCTCGATATCGTTCAGCTTTTTCCCGGGCTCTGTGAGCCTATGGGAGCCGTAGGAAGTGTCACGTTAGAGCAAAGATCCTCAGTCTTCAATAAAAAGAGCCAAGATGAAACACAACTTGTCAGACAGGCCACTTCCTGCATGGAATCTTCTCAGGTTTTGGCCTGCCATTTGAGTTCTGTTATACTCACAGACACCATTCAAACAGTTTTAGAAACTTTAGGGTATTTTCTATCCAAAGCCAATAATTATATGCATATTCTAGTTACTGGGTAGGAGTAGTAACCAGATTAAATCGGGTACGTTTTTTATCCGGCCGTGTCAATACTGCCCCCTAGCCCTAACAGGTTAAATACCTAAATACAGAATAATAACATGTCTGTCACAGGCGTCGACGAAAGGGGACCAAAACGCAGCGGGTATAGTGCTCATCTTCGGATATTTATTAACCTGTTAGGGCTAGGGGCCGCATTTGCACGTCTGGATAAAAAAAATGTACCCGATTTAATCTGGTTACTAATCCTACCCAGTAACTAGAATATGCATATACTTATTATATATGGATAGAAAACACTCTAAAGTTTCTAAAACTGTTTGAATGGTGTCTGTGAGTATAACAGAACTCATTTGGCAGGCAAAACCCTGAGACATTTTCTGACAGGAAGTGGAAACCTGATGTGTTGTATTACCTTTAAACCTATGCCATTGAAAAACACAGGGGCTGAGGAATATTTTGGCACTTCCTATTGCTTCCACTAGATGTCACCAGCCTTTACAAAGTGTTTTGAGTCTTCTGGAGGGAGATCTGACCGAACAAGAGCCATGGAACGATGATGTCCCATTAGACACCTGGCGCGCGAGTTCATGTTGGGTACCCTCGTTCCAATACGTTATAAAAGAGTATGCATTCGTCCACCTTGAATATTATTCATTTTCTGGTTAAAAAAGGCCCTAATGATTTATGCTATACAACGTTTGACATGTTTGAACGAACGTAAATATATTTTTTCCCCTCGTTCATGACGAGAAGTCCGGCTGGCTTAGATCATGTGCTAACAAGACAGAGATTTTTGGACATAAATGATGAGCTTTTTTGAACAAAACTACATTCGTTATGAACCTGTGATACCTGGAAGTGACATCTGATGAAGAGAATCAAAGGTAATGGATTATTTACATAGTATTTTCGATTTTAGATCTCCCCAACATGACGTCTAGTCTGTATCGCAACGCGTATTTTTCTGGGCGCAGTGCTCAGATTATTGCAAAGTGTGATTTCCCAGTAAGGTTATTTTTAAATCTGGCAAGTTGATTGCGTTCAAGAGATGTAAATCTATAATTCTTTAAATGACAATATAATATTTTACCAATGTTTTCTAATTTTAATTATTTAATTTGTGACGCTGACTTGACTGCCGGTTATTGGAGGGAAACGATTTCCTCAACATCAATGCCATAGTAAAACGCTGTTTTTGGATATAAATATGAACTTGATAGAACTAAAAATGCATGCATTGTCTAACATAATGTCCTAGGAGTGTCATCTGATGGAGATTGTAAAAGGTTAGTGCATCATTTTAGCTGGTTTTATGGTTTTGGTGACCCTGTCTTTGACTTGACAAAACATTACACACAACTCTTGTAAATGTACTGTCCTAACATACTCTAAATTTATGCTTTCGCCGTAAAACCTTTTTGAAATCGTAAAACGTGGTTAGATTAAGGAGATGTTTATCTTTCAAAGGGTGTAAAATAGTTGTATGTTTGAAAAATTTGAATTTTGACATTTATTTGGATTCAAATTTGCCGCTCTTGAAATGCACCTGCTGTTGATGGAGTGCACCACGGGTGGCACGCTAGCGTCCCACCTAGCCCATAGAGGTTAAAGAGAGTGAACACTTGAACTAAAATAACAAACGACAATCAACAGTTCTGTAAGGTTCACAGACTATACAGAAAGCAACCACCCACAACCCACAGGAAAAAACAGGCTGCTGTCATGACGTTGCCCTCTTTGGGTTTTCTATGTACCATCCCCCTACCTCCCCCTACCCAGGCCCTGTGAGAGCGGTCGTAAATTCCTAAGAAAATGTCCCGCCTCATGGCCACAGTATAAAGAGACAGTGGGTTTCATAGAAAGAACCCAGGAATTCTTCCACCTCACAGGACTGGAGAACCGAACAACATTTATGTTCTGGAGAAGGTATAAAAGATCGGTGAAGAATCCAGCTACGAACTTGTACGTTTGGTACAATTTTGTGAAACTCATGAGAGACAATACGGCCACATTACCATGGCTCTGTTTATATAATAGCCTCAGTTGTGAGACTTACATCTAATGGTTGTATAAAATGAATGAATAAGGATGGAACTGTTTGTGAAATTGTTTCATGTGATTTTGGACTGTTTACTGAAGGAAACTAAGTCCCCAGGGACACAGACAGGACCAGGCGGCATGAGACAGCCTTTTTCTGTATTCCGAATATAACCCCCACCCAGGGTTTCTATCACCAGACCAAGCTGACCTCCATTAGAGTTGGCTGAAGGTTTGACCATGCATTCCTCATTCTGAACTTTAACCATACCATGTGGTTAAACTCTTAGACTATTGATACTGACAGAATAATAACAAGTCTTTGATAGTAATTACTAGTCTGCAGCTAGGAATTCGGTATCATTGAACGCGAAGACCGACAACGGCCAAAAACATCTATTCTATGACGACATGAATGAATGTCACTCTGAACTATCCATCCTAACCGAGAGAGAGGAGAGAGAGAGAGAGAGAGAGAGAGAGAGAGAGAGAGAGGAGAGAGAGAGAGAGAGAGAGAGGAAAACTCTCCAACAGAAACAAACTTTTCAACAAAGATCCTGACGACACACTGAGCGTAAATATATATATTGATTGCAATTATTCCCGAATGAGTGAGCGTTCATGTGCAAAGGGTTAGCATTTCAATTGTAATATTTATCAACTCTGTAGTGTATGATTGATGTATGGATGACTCATAGTGAAGACTGGGTTCGTGCAGATAACCAACAATTTACAACATTTGGAATGAGACTGACGTGAGGTAAACTAATACGTCATTAAACAGGAGACTAATCGATCAGATATTATAATATCTAAAAGTTATATTAGGAAAATTATAACTTTGTAATCTGAATATTTTCCTTGTTGCCCCGACCTCCTAGTTAATTACAGTTACACGATTAATCAGTTTAATCGCGTAATAATAATTACAGAGAGTTATTTGATAAACATGTCTTCAGTTTAATGATGCCAAAGACACGACACTGCCTAAGTATGGCTTCCAATCAGAGACAACGAAAGACACCTGCCTCTGATTGGAAACCATATTCGGCCACACATAGAAAATGAAAATAGAAAATGAAAACTATAACAAATCCCCATGAAACAAACCAACCCCAAGACACACCAAAAAAAACACCCCCTGCCACGTCCTGACCATACTACAATGACAAATGACCCGTTTTACTGGTCAGGACGTGACAGTACCCCCCTCCCCCCGAAGGTGCAGACCCCGACTGCACCTCAAAACAAAAAAACCCTACAAAAACAACCCCAAACCTAAAGGGAGGGAAGGGAGTGTGGCCACCGTCAACGACGGTTCCTGTGCTACATCCCCCCCTTCACCAATCCTCCCACTACGGAGGTTGCTCTGGCTCTGGGCGTAGCTCCCGTTCTGAAGACTCTGGGCTGCAGACCACTGCTGAAGGCTCTTGGCTGCAGACCACCGCTGAAGGATCTTGGCTGCAGACCACCACTGAAGGCTCTTGGCTGCAGACCACCACTGAAGGCTCTGGGCTGCAGACCACCGCTGAAGGCTCTGGGTTGCAGACCACCGCTGGAGGCTCCGGACTGGGAGGCGTCGCTGGAGGCCCTGGGCTAAGAGGTGTCGCTGGAGGCCCCGGGCTGAGAGGCGTTGCTGGCCCCGGGCTGAGAGGCGTCGCTGGAGGCCCCGGGCTGAGAGGCGTCGCTGGAGGTCCCGGGCTGAGAGGCGTCGCTGGAGGCCCCGGGCTGAGAGGCGTTGCTGGAGGCTCCGGGCTGAGGGGCGTCACTGGAAGCCCCGGGCTGAGGGGCGTCGCTGGAGGCCCCGGGCTGAGGGGCGTCACTGGAGGCTCCTGACTGGGGAGCGTCGCTGGAGGTTCCGGGCTGACTGAGGAGCGTCGCTGGAGGCTCCTGACTGGGAGCGTCCCGGGAGGCTCCGGGCTGAGGAGCGTCGCTGGAGGCTCCGGGCTGAGAAGCGTCGCTGGAGGCTCCGGGCTGAGAAGCGTCGCTGGAGGCTTTGGGCTGAGGAGCGTCGCTGGAGGCTCCGGGCTGAGGAGCATCGCTGGAGGCTCCTGACTGGGGAGCGTCGCTGGAGGCTCCTGACTGGGGAGCGTCGCTGGAGGCTCCGGGCTGAGGAGCGTCGCTGGAGGCTCCGGACTGAAAAGCGTCTCTGTAGGTTCCGGACTGGGGACCTTCGCTCCAATTCAATTTCCCACTGCTCCTTACAATCCACCTGTTGCTCCTTCCTCTGCTGCTTGGTCCTTTTGTGGTGGGAGATTCTGTCACGGTTGTCGTCGGGAAATGAGGACCAAAATGCAGCAGGAATGTGGATGCTCATCTTTACGTTTTATTAAACTCAAAATGAACACCAAAACAACAAAACGAACTCACGAACAACAAACAGTCTTCTCAGGCTCACATACGCTAGACAAGAAACAATCTCCCACAAAACCTACACCAAACAATTACCCATATATAGGACTCTCAATCAGAGGCAACGAGGAAGCACCTCCCTCCAATTGAGAGTCCCAACCCCCCCATTAACCTAACATAGAAATACACTCACTCGACTAAACATAGAAATACCTAAACATAGAACATAAACCAAAACCCGGAAATAATAAATCAAAAGCCCTTCAACAAACACACCACCCCGAACCACATAAAACAAATACCCTCTGCCACGTCCTGACCAAACTACAACAACAATTAACCTTTATACTGGCCAGGACGTGACAATGTCTAAATACCTAAATACAGAATAATAACACAGTTAAATACCTAAAAACAGAATAATACACAGTTAAATACCTAAATACAGAATAATAACACAGTTAAATACCTAAATACAGAATAATAACACGTCTAAATACCTAAATAAAGAATAATAACACAGTTAAATACCTAAATACAGAATAATAACACAGTTAAATACCTAAATACAGAATAACAACATGTCGAAATACCTAAATACAGAATAATAACACAGTTAAATACCAAAATACAGAATAATAACACAGTTAAATACCTAAAACAGAATAATAACATGTCTAAATACCTAAAAACAGAATAATAACATAGTTAAATACCTAAATACAGAATAATAACATGTCTAAATACCTAAAAACAGAATAATAACACAGTTAATACCTAAATACAGAATAATAACATGTCTAAATACCTAAAAACAGAATAATAACATGTCTAAATACCTAAATACAGAATAATAACACAGTTAAATACCTAAATACATAATAATAACACAGTTAAATACCTTAATACAGAATAATAACATGTCTAAATAGATAAAAACTGAATAATAACACAGTTATTACCTAAATACAGAATAATAACATGTCTAAATACCTACATTCAGAATAATAACATGTCTAAATACCTAAATACAGAATAATAACACAGTTAAATACCTAAATACAGAATAATAACACAGTTAAATACCTAAATACAGAATAATAACATGTCTAAATACCTAAAAACAGAATAATAACATAGTTAAATACCGTAAATAAAGAATAATAACATGGGTAAATACCTAAATACAGAATAATAACACAATTAAATACCTAAATATAGAATAATAACATGGTTAAATACCTAAATACAGAATAATAACACAGTTAAATACCTAAATATAGAATAATAACATGTTTAAATACCTAAATACAGAATAATAACATGTCTATATACCTAAATACAGAATAATAACACAGTTAAATACCTAAATACAGAACAATAACACAGTTAAATACCTAAATACAGAATAATAACATGTCTAAATACCTAAAAACAGAATAATAACATAGTTAAATACCGTAAATAAAGAATAATAACATGGTTAAATACCTAAATACAGAATAATAACACAGTTAAATACCTAAATATAGAATAATAATATGGTTAAATACCTAAATACAGAATAATAACACAGTTAAATACCTAAATATAAAATAATAACATGGTTAAATACCTAAATACAGAATAATAACATGTCTATATACCTAAATACAGAATAATACCATGTCTAAATACCTACACACAGATTAATAACACAGTTAAATACCTAAATACAGAATAATAACACAGTTAAATACCTAAATACAGAATAGCAACACAGTTAAATACCTAAATACGGAATAATAACATGTCTAAATTCCTAAATTCAGAATAATAACACAGTTAAATACCTAAATACGGAATAATAACATGTCTAAATACCTAAATACAGAATAATAACACAGTTAAATACCTAAATACAGAATATTAACAGTTAAATACCTAAATACAGAATAATAACACAGTTAAATACCTAAATACGGAATTATGACATGTCTAAATACCTAAATACAGAATAATAACACAGTTAAATACCTTAATACAGAATAATAACATGTCTAAATACCTAAAAACAGAATAATAACATGTCTAAATACCTAAAAACAGAATAATAACATGTCTATATACCTAAATACAGAATAATAACATGTCTAAATACCTAAATACGGAATTATAACATGGTTTAATACCTAAATACAGAATAATAACACAGTTAAATACATAAATACAGATAATAACACAGTTAAATACCTAAATACAGAATAATAACATGTCTAAATACCTAAATACAGATTAATAACACAGTTAAATACCTAAATACAGAATAATAACACAGTTAAATACCTAAATACAGAATAGCAACACAGTTAAATACCTAAATACGGAATAATAACAAGTCTAAATACCTAAATTCAGAATAATAACACAGTTAAATACCTAAATACGGAATAATAACATGTCTAAATACCTAAATACAGAATAATAACACAGTTAAATACCTAAATACAGAATATGAACAGTTAAATACCTAAATACAGAATAATAACACAGTTAAATACCTAAATACGGAATAATGACATGTCTAAATATCTAAATACAGAATAATAACACAGTTAAATACCTTAATACAGAATAATAACATGTCTAAATACATAAAAACAGAATAATAACACAGTTAAATACCTTAATACAGAATAATAGCATCCGTAGTCACATGAATACATTAGATGCACATTTGGCTGGTGATTGAGATAATCCCCTGAAATTGTTATTTTAAATTGAATTCAAGGTAAAATTTGAATCAGTGGAAATTGATCTTGGCATGGACAGTATCTGCACTATCATCACTCTGACTCTCTGAATCACCAGACAATGAAAGCCTCTCATTTGAGAATACATAACTTACTGCATCTAAACCCAGGGCTGTTGCACAGTACACACTACAAGACTGTGTTAGCCCACTGAGCTAAAGAGGAGTTAAAACAGGTCTGCAATATCCCTTCAGCAAGGACAGCACTGAGTTGGAGAACATAAATCACGTCTTCAGGTCTTTGATTTGATGAATCACTCCACATTGACCAGCTGATATTATTTTTGATGCAACTAGAGATCTATGCAAGTGTCGCAACTTCCGCCGAAGTCGGTTCCTCTCCTTGTTCGGGCAGCGTTCGGCAGTCGAAATCATCGCTCTTCTAGCCATCGCCGATCCACCTTTCATTTTCCATTTGTTTTGTCTTGTTTTCCCACACACCTGGTTTACATTTCCCTCATTACTTGTTGTGTATTTAACCCTCTGTTCCCCCCATGTCTGTGTGTGAAATTGTTTATTGTCAAGGTTGGCACGCTTCCGGCTGGTTTACGCCGGGTTTTGTTTTATACCCGTGCGTTGTGGCAGCCGGTACTTGGTACTTGGGTTTTGTACTTTGTGCTGCCTTACTTGTTCGTTGGGCATTTGTTTTGTGACGCTGTTGCGTTCTGTGCATTATGATTGCCTAAGTAAAGTGCTTGTCCACTCATCTCTGCTCTCCTGCACCTGACTTCCATGCACCGACTACACTCACCCCTTGACAGCAAGCTTTTTTTTGCTGCAGAGTAAGTGATCATCTGTTTTATATGTGAAGGACTTCCATGCGGGAGAACACAGGGTTGTAGATGAGATGAACTCACTGAACGCTATGGAGGGTGTCTTCCTCAATAAGATATTTTTTTTGCTATGTTGTGCTTTTCCCCAGATAAAGTCCGTACTGCTCCTTTAAGTAGAATGTTAGAACCAACCAGACGTAATAAGCAGCCATATCAGATGCATTTTGCATAACTGTTCCATTGAACATACCATACTGCTTTTTTATTTTTCATTTGGAACTTGACTGGCTGACAACAACAAGTTTGATCCAAGCAGGAAGAAACACAGCCACATTCTTGTCACTAACTGACCATCTTAACGATGTAAGAGGCACTTCACACAGTTCTCTCTAGATCTATCTGTGTAGCCTGGGTACCAGTCTGTTTGTGCTATCATTCCACATGTTTGGCATGCAATGAGTGTCAAGGAGTGGAATGATGACACAAACAGATCTAGGACCAGGCTACTACTATATGTGAGACAGTCGAAGTGTTAGGCCACAGATGTCATTCCCCTGATACATTGGATACAAGCGTGTATGACTTGACTCAAGTTCTTGGCTCCTATAAGGTGCATAGGCCATCGACTAAATGTCCTCCATCTCACTCGGTTCGGGGTACGTTTATTCCAGATCAAACCAGTTGAGGTCAGGCTGAAGCTGATCACTCTCTCTGCCATCTCTGCCTGGACGTTCCAAGTGCTTCCAAGTCGACCACCTACAATATAAGTATATATCCCTGATGAATGTTGTTTTCTGATTAAGCCTAATATTGAATACTGTACATGGCTTGGACTATTGCCACCTCTCAAAGGGCCCAGTGCATTACTTTGATCATATCACTATGGGTCCTGGTCAAAAGTAGTGCACTATACAGGTAATAGGGTGCCATTTGCCCTGGCCAAAAGTAGTGCACTATATAGGGAATAGGGTGCCCTTTGAGACACTAATTGCTATATTTACAGTATCTGCCTGAGGAGGCACTAACCATTTGAGCCAAATGCCTAGAAATGTTTACTAAAATAAAGATTAAATAAGTAATTACAAGTGGTCCTCATTTAGTCTCCTAGTATATGATGCTGTTTACCCTCAAGCCCAATTCATCCAAACTGCACATCTTTGTCAGAGCTACTTCTATGGGATTTTCAGAATGCACTACTGCTAAATAATGTCCACAGAATGTACTTCTGCTGAAAAATTTCCACAGAATGTACAACTGCTGAATAATGTCCACAGAGAAACTGTTTGTCTCTGAATGTCCCATGACCAACTGCATCCGATCAGGTACACTGTTGGGAAATGTGATCATGTTTTTTCCTTCTAAATTAGGGATGAATGGATGGATGAATGGATGGATGGATGGATGGACGAATTAATGGATGGATGGATGGATGGATGGATTAATACATTAGAAACAGGTCCCTAGTGGACTGACACAATATGGCGGCTTGTTACAAAAGAGATGGGGAGGCAGAGAGGGACAGAGACATAATACTTGGTACATTTCGAAACTACTCTCACAGTAATCATATACTTTGCACAGGAACCGCCACCCGTTTGGAGTAAAAAAAATCATGAATGTATTTACGTGTAAATGTCTTGGTTATTCGTCTATTTCTGTCAAAACCATACCTTCTTGGAAAGATTGTTGGGCCTTTTTGCAGCATGCTTGTAAGGATCTGATTGTTCCAAATTGATTGTTAATCTCTGCTGTCATCCGGTATCCAGTGACTTGTTGTGTAGTCCTGAACAGAACTACAGAGTTGATTTCCCTTCCATTCGCTCCTGAAGCTGCTTTTTTGAAAGTAGGTTAGCCAGCTGTGTCGATGGTTCCCATTGGGTGATGAGAGTAGCGTACTACGGTGATTTGAGAAGAGTAGTAGAATGGTCCCACTTATATTCACTTTTGTAGATAGATACTTTACTTTGGAAAGCTAATCAGCCGTACCAGTGATTGTCCGGGAAGTGACATTATCGTCTACCTCGTGTTGAGATTCAGAGTTCAAACCACTTTAAACGTGAACTGCAGCTCCACGTCTCTCTGGTCTGATATGTTAATTCTTGACCCATTGTTTTATACAGTTTGTTCAAAAGGGGCAGATCGACCGGCTGACACACTTTCTGACCTCACTCAAGGGGGCGGTGACTACTTACTTGTACAAAGTTATAGAAACAATTCCCTCTTATAGTTTCTAAGATCACATCCCTCTCTTAACAAACACACTTTCATCATTTTTCATATTTCATGCACAACGCATCAGATGGACACTTCACACAAATATAGTGGGCATACTTTCCAAGTTACAGTATTTCCTTTATAACATTTTTAATGATATCACAAAATAACAACCAAATGACATTAGTGGTCTTTGGGTTGCCTCTGACCATTCCACGTTCTATGTTAGAAATACTGTTCCAGTATTTGCTTTAGAGCGTGTTAGTGTTTCAGCGGGGAAATGTCTGTGAAACAAAGGCACATTCCTGTGTGAATTTGGAGAGGGAATTGAATGTTCTTGCCCTTGATTTACAACAGGGTGTGAGCTGTCAACCCCCCACCAGTTCCCTCCTCCCCCCTCTGCGGGTCAGAGGGGGTCTGGTTGAAGTAATTTATTGCCAAGCTGATCTGACCTATTTGGATCCTTACAGGACAGTCATGACCGTTGCCTATGTTTGAGACCAACGCATGGCCATTGCTGTTGTGAGAGAAAGAAGTGTCTCTCACAGAACTAGAATGAAAATTCACTTTATATGATCTCTCTCCCTCTCTCTTCTCTGATAGACATGAGCCTGCAACTGTCATCTCCCCAGCGTTGCACTTTCATTATAGAATTATAGACGAAGGAAGGAGGCTAGAGGTGCTGCAGCACTGCTGATAAATTGAAATACATTTGCCAAAGTTATAGTTTACTGCTGTCTGTTCAGAAAGAAATGAAATAATTCAGAATACTACAGCAGGAGTAGACCTATAATTTAGCCACAGAGGATCAATAGCTTCTTTTTTTAAATAGCCTTGCTGTATAGCCCAATCACATGGCATGCCTACAGTCGGGAATGCGAGACAATCCTGTCAGTGAGCAGCATGTCGACAAAACAGACCTTTTGTTATATTCCAAGTACAATAGCCCAATCACATGGCATGCCTACAGTTGGGAACGCGAAGCCAATCTGTCAGTGAACAGCATGCAGACAAAACAGGCCTTTTGCTCTACTCCAAGTACAATAGCCCAATCACATGGCATGCCTACAGTTGGGAACGCGAGGCCAATCTGTCAGTGAGCAGCATGCAGACAAAACAGGCATTGCGTAATATTCCAAATTCAATCGCAGGAAAACACAGGTTGCATAAGGCTCCTGCTGAAAAGAGAAGACTATATAATGTTTGATCAACTTCCAAATAGGTCGATTGAGAAAACATTTTGTTTTTAACATTTTAACATTTTTTTTGTACTATTGTTTTACAAAGATAGAGAGAGGTTTTTGGCACGAGAGTATCGGCCGTCGCCGGTGAGTGAGCAGCTCATCATTAGTCAGTGAAACTGGAAAGCTTTTTCAGGACTATAACTTCCTCCTCACATTATGCAGTATGTTTGTCTCGCCACACCTAGGCCTAGGCTATTGATGGATTCAAGACAAGGTCGTTTTTTTATGGATTCTCAATTTGTCAATTGTCAAGGAAGCCTGTCATTTCGATCAATCATTTGTGCATTATTATAAAAGATTTTGCTCGAGTCTCAAGTCATGTAACATAGACAAATAATTGCACACACTTTTACCTGACCCTAGACTTCTAATGTTTCTCATGTGTGCAACTCTTGTAAGTGCCTCTACTCTACTGCTCTATGCGGCTACACAAACTCTATGATATGCATGCAATGTTATAAAGTTGATTAATTTTCTCATGCATTCTGGTACCTCAGAGCTCCCCAGGTCACCACCCTCTAATGCTCACTTTTTGGTCCGACACCTCCCGATTTAATAATTAAGCACTGGGAAACATGACCCTTATCGTAGTCTGGATACAGGACACTTATTGCAGTCTGGATACAGGACCCTTATTGCAGTCTGGAGACAGGACCCTTATTGCAGTCTGGAGACAGGACTCTTATTGCAGTCTGGAGACAGGACCCTTATTGCAGTCTGGAGACAGGACCCTTATTGCAGTCTGGAGACTGGTTAGGTTTTCCCTAATGAAAACCTCTTTATAAAGCCATGTTAAACGATTGTAGCTACTGTATAGTTTAGATTGTGGCTAACATATTGAGCATCTCGCTTGAATTACTCGCAGGGAAATTATGACATTCCTAGCTGCTTATGTCTGAGGCTGGTGTTTTGCAGGTACTGTTTAATGAAGCTGCCAGTTGAGGACTTGTGAGGCGTCTGTTTCTCAAACTAGACACTGTAATGTACTTGTCCTCTTGCTCAGTTGTGCAACGGGGCCTCCCACTCCTCTTTCTATTCTGGTTAGAGACATTTTGCCCTGTTCTGTGAAGGGAGTAGTATGTAGCGCTGTACCAGATCTTCAATTTCTTGGCAATTTCTCGCACGGTGTGACAATCAACGTCGAAATGAGGAGACCAAGGTGCAGCATGGTGAGTGCTCATGATACATTTATTTTAACTCAGAACACTAAATCAAAACAATAAACAACAGAAAACGAACGTCACGTTCTGCAGGCTAAACTGAGCTGTATAAAAACAAGATCCCACAACTGAAAGTGGGAAAAAGGGCTGCCTAAGTATGATGCCCAAACAGAGACAACAATAGACAGCTGCCTCTGATTAGGAACCATACTCGGCCAATGAAAGAAAAAGACACCATAGAAATATAACACATAGACTGCCCACCCCACACCCTGACCTAACAAAATAGAGAAATAAACCGTCTCTCTCAGGTCAGGGAATAACAGTACCCCCCCCCAAAGGTGCGGACTCCCGGCCGCAAACCTGAACCTATAGAGGTGGGTCCGGGTGGGCATCTACCCATGGAGGTGGCTCCGGTTCGGGGCGTAGCCCCCGCTCTGCCGACTGATTCCTCTGCTTTTGTGCCACCAGACCGTGGATCATCGCCGGAGGCTCTGGGCTGCAGGCCGCCGCTGGAGGCTCTGGGCTGCAGGCCGCCGCTGGAGGCTCTGGGCTGCAGGCCGCCGCTGGAGGCTCTGGGCTGCAGGCCGCCGCTGGAGGCTCTGGGCTGCAGGCCGCCGCTGGAGGCTCTGGGCTGCAGGCCGCCGCTGGAGGCTCTTGGCTGCAAGCCTCCGCTGGAGGCTTCGTGCCATGGATCATCCCTACAGGCTCCGGGCCATGGATCATCCCTACATGCTTCTTGCCATGGATGATCACTGGAGGCTCCGGCCATGGATTATCACTGGAGGCTTCGTACCATGTATCATCACTACAGGCTCCGGGCCATGGATCATCACTGGAGGCTTTGTGCCATGGATCATCACTGGAGGCTTCGTGCCGTGGATCATCACTGGAGGCTTCATGCCAGGGATCATCACTGGAGGCTTCGGACCATGGACCATCACTGGAGGCTTCTTACGTGGAGCTGGAACAGGTCTCACCGGACTGGGGAACGTCGCTGGAATCTCCGGACTGGGGGATGTTGCCGGAAGCTCTGGACTGGGAACTGTCGCCGGAAGCTCTGGACTGGGAAGGCGCACTGGAGGCCTGATGCGTGGGGGTGGCACAGGTGGCGCCAGACTGGTAACATGCACCTCAGGGCAAGTGCGAGGAGCAGGCACAGGATACACTGGGCCGTGGAGGCGCACTGGAGGTTTCGAGCGTAGAGCTGACACGACCCGTCCTGGCTGGATGCTTACTTTCGCCCGGCAAATGCGGGGCGCTGGCACAGGACGCACTTGGCTGTGAATGCGCACTGGCGACACAGTGCGCGGAGCCGGCGCAGGATATCCTGGACCGAGGAGGTGAACTGGAGACCAGGAGCGCTGAGCTGGCACCACCCTTCCTGGCTGAATGCTAACTCTAGCCCTGCAAATGTGGGGCGCTGGCACAGAGCGCACCGGGCTGTGAATGCGCACTGGCGACACCCTGCACATCACCGCATAACACGGTGCTTGCTCAGTCACTCGCTCCCCACGGTAAGCACGGGGAGTTGGCTCAGGTCTCCACACTGACTCTGCCAATCTCCCCGTGTGCCCCCCCCAAAAAAAGATTTGGGGGCTGCCTCTCGTGCTTCCGTCGTTGGCGTGCTAGTTCCTCGTCTCATTGCCGCTCTGCTCTCGCTGCCTCCACCTGTTCCCATGGGAGGCAATGCCATCCAACCTGGATCTCCTCCCACGTCCAGGATCCCTTGCCTCCCAGGTCCATGTCTCCTGACCACGCTGCTTGGTCCATTTGTGGTGGGATCTTCTGTGACGATCAACATCGAAATGAGGAGACCAAGGTGCAGCGTGGTGAGTGCTCATGATACAATTATTTTAACTCAGAACACAAAATCAAAACAATAAACAACAGAAAACGAACATCACGTTCTGCAGGCTAAACTGAGCTGTACAAAAACATGACCCCACAACTGAAAATGGGAAAAAGGGCTGCCTAAGTATGATGCCCAATCAGAGACAACGAGAGACAGCTGCCTCTGATTAGGAACCATACTCGGCCAACCAAAGAAAAAGACACCATAGAAATAACACATAGACTGCCCACCCCACACCCTGACCTAATAAAATAGAGAAATAAACTGTCTCTCTCAGGTCAGGGCGTGACACACGGAATAGCCTTCATTTCTCAGAACAATAATAGACTGACGAGTTTCAGAAAAAAGGTGTTTGTTTCTGTCTATTTTGAGCATGTAATGAAACCCACAAATGCTGATGATCCAGATACTCAACTAGTCTAAAAAGGCCAGTTTTATTGCTTCTTTAATCAGAACAGCAGTTTTCAGCTGTGCTAACATAATTGCAAAAGGGTTTTCTGAAGATCAATTGGCATTTTAAAATGATAAACTTGGATTAGCTAACACAACGTGCCATTGGAACACAGGAATGATGGTTGCTGATAATGGGCCTCTGTACGCCTATGTAGATATTCCATAAAAAGTCAGCCGTTTCCAGCTACAATAGTCATTTACAACATTAACAATGTCTACACTGTATTTCTGATCAATTTAATGGACAAAAAAAGTGCTTTTCTTTCAAAAACAATTACATTTCTTAGTGACCCCAAACTTTTGAACGGTATTGTAAATATATACTGTACATGTTCAAGTCGACACACATTACACAAAAAAAAGGTGCCATCTAACCTAAAAGGGTTCTTCAGCTGTTCCCATAGGAGAACCCTTCAAAGAAGCCTTGTTGGTTCCAAGTATAACCCTTTTGTGTTCCACGTAGAACCCTTTCCACAGAGGGTTCTACATGGAACCCCAAAATGGTTCTTTCTTGAAGCAAAGAGGGTTCTACCTGGAACCAAAATATGTTCTCCTACAGGGACAGCCAAAGAACTGTTTTGGAACCTTTTTTTGTAAGAGTATATGGTAAACATATTTGCAATACATTTGGGCCCATAATACAAAAGTACAATTTTGACAGAATGCTTTTGGTAAAGGATTAAAAACATCCTAGTGTTATCTTTCTGTAAATAAACAGTCTGTACACTGTTTCCCATTGGAGAGGCGAAGCAGGAAGTGAACTGAAGTGAACTGAAGTGAACTGAACTACACACACACACACACACACACAAACGCATGCACACACACACATTTAACTGCAATGTAAGAAAGATGACACATTAATTTCCCTGGTGCCTCCCCCTCCACTCTCTCACCCCTGCTATGGGATTACTTTGTAGAAGACAGAGGCATCACAGGAAACACAGCTCTCTTTAATGGAGTCTCCAGTCTAAATGTCACTGCCTCCCACTATGGAGACCATGGTGCTACTGGAGACAGTTAATATGAAGACAAATGCTGTGTCACAAAGGAGTGTGGGTGACTCCTTCACCAGAAGCCAATGGGGCTCTTGCTCATGTATCGTAGGTGATTCAGAATCATGCCTTTACGATGAAGCCCAAAGGTCAATGAGAGAGATAGATAGAGACCCACAGACAAGGTCACTGTTGCCTATTCGAGTACCTGAGGATGCCTGGAATCATTCAGAACTCTCTCTGTCGCTATAGCAACTACCCTCCAGCTTGACTGTATCGTCTTGATGGAAAACTGGTTGCAAGACCCTCACATAGTCTCCGGTGTGTTGAAAAGAACACAAACCACTTCATTACTATAGGACCGTTCTATTGGAGATTCACATTATTCACCTGATTTATCTGCCTCCCGTATTTATACATGCAGATACAATAGGAAATATAATAGCCCGTCAGCACAGAAAAATAATCAATCATGTGCAATGTGTGCACTTAGATTTTATTGCCCCCCGTATTTCACTTGATTCAAGTGCTTTGGAAAATTCCAACAATGGACTCTTGTTCTGGGGTTTTCATTTTGCAGACAGAGCGCTGCATTGGTTGAGGAGAATGGAACATTCCTTTGCTTTCTGAGATGGTGACGTAGAGGTAGAGGGTGAAGGGTAGAGAGAGAGAGAGAGAGAGAGAGAGAGAGAGAGAGAGAGAGAGAGAGAGAGAGAGAGAGAGAGAGAGAGAGAGAGACACGAGAGAGACACGAGAGAACTTAAAGATAGAAAACCGAGAGAGAGAGAGAGAAACCGAGAGAGAGATATATCCAGCCAAACCACTTTAAATTACAGTAGTGTCTTGAAATATTTTTTACATTTTTATTTAACAAGGCAAGTCAGTTAAGAACACATTTTTATTTTACAATGACGGCCTACTGGGGAACAGTGGGTTAACTGCCTTGTTCAGGGGCAGAACGACAGATTTTTACCTTGTCAGCTTGAGGATTGGCCCAACGCTCTAACCACTAGGCTACCTGGCGCCCAAAAAAATAACAACATATCATGAGACGTCTTGAGACTTTGCTTTTTTGAAAACTTTTCTTAAGAGGTTTTGAGTCTCACGACGTCTCAAGACACTACAAGCCATTTTGCGCAATCTTGAAAACATGCAATGCAATTCTATGAGACGTCTCAAGACACTACAGTATTTTCTTTTTCTCAATAAATATAATTAATATTATTGATTAAAAAAAAACGAGAAAAAAAATGCAAACCACTGTTTGTTTATCAACGAAAACAGAGAGAGAAAGAGAGAGACAGTCACAAAAGGAAAAACAGATAGACGGACTGACAGGCAGAGAGACCTGAACCCTGAGGTTGGATATTCTCAAATGCAGCCTTCTCGGGTTTCTGGAGAAAAAGGCCCTTACTTTTCTACAAACATTGCAACCTGGGAATCGAATTGCCCATTGCACCCTGGGAATAGAGTTGGCACCATAAGGGAAGAATAAATAAGCTATTAATACATTAATACATCATTAATACATCAAATCAAATCATTTGTCATCGGTAGGGTGGTCAGTTTTACGAGGGTATGTTTGGCAGCATGAGTGAAGGATGCTTTGTTGCGAAATAGGAAACCAATTCTAGATTTAACTTTGGATTGGAGATGTTTGATGTGAGTCTGGAAGGAGAGTTTACAGTCTAACCAGACACCTAGGTATTTGTAGTTGTCCACATATTCTAGGTCAGAACCGTCCAGAGTAGTGATGCTGCACGGGCGTGCAGGTGCAGGCAGCGATCGGTTAAAGAGCATGCATTTAGTTTTACTTGTATTTAAGAGCAGTTGGAGGCCACGGAAGGAGAGTTGTATGGCATTGAAGCTCGTCTGGAGGGTTGTTAACACAGTGTCCAAAGAAGGGCCAGAAGTATACAGAATGGTGTCGTCTGCGTAGAGGTGGATCAGAGACTCACCAGCAGCAAGAGCGACATCATTGATGTATACAGAGAAAAGAGTTGGCCCAAGAATTGAACCCTGTGGCACCCCCATAGAGACTGCCAGAGGCCCGGACAACAGGCGATCCGATTTGACACATTGAACTCTATCAGAGAAGTAGTTGGTGAACCAGGTGAGGCAATGATTTGAGAAACCAAGGCTATTGAGTCTGCCAATGAGGATGTGGTGATTGACAGAGTCGAAAGCCTTGGCCAGGTCAATGAATATGGCAGCACAGTATTGTTTCTTATCGATGGTGGTTACGATATCGTTTAGGACCTTGAGCGTGGCTGAGGTGCACCCATGACCAGCTCTGAAACCAGATTGCATAGCGGAGAAGGTGCGGTGGGATTCGAAATGTTCGGTAATCTGTTTGTTGACTTGGCTTTCGAAGACCTTAGAAAGGCAGGGTAGGATAGATATAGGTCTGTAGCAGTTTGGGTCTAGAGTGTCACCCCCCTTTGAAGAGGGGGATGACCGCAGCTGCTTTCCAATCTTTGGGAATCTCAGATGACACAAAAGAGAGGTTGAACAGGCTAGTAATAGGGGTTGCAACAATTTTGGCAGATGATTTTAGAAAGAGAGGGTCCAGATTGTCTAGCCCGGCTGATTTGTAGGGGTCCAGATTTTGCAGCTCTTTCAGAACATCAGCTGACTGGATTTGGGAGAAGGAGAAATGTGGAAGGCTTGGGCGAGTAGTAGTGGGTGGTGCAGTGCTGTTGACCGCGGAAGGGGTAGCCAGGTGGAAAGCAAGGTAAGCCGTAGAAAAATGCTTATTGAAATTCTCAATTATAGTGGATTTATCGGTGGTGACAGAGTTTCCTATCCTCAGTGCAGTGGGCAGCTGGGAGGAGGTGTTCTTATTCTCCATGGAATTGACAGTGTCCCAGAACTTTTTAGAGTTCGTGTTGCAGTAAGCAAATTTCTGTTTGAAAAAGCTAGCCTTGGCTTTTCTAACTGCCTGTGTATATTGGCTTCTAACTTCCCTGAAAAGTTGCATATCACGGGAGCTGTTCGATGCTAAAGCAGAATGCCACAGGGTGTTTTTGTGTTGGTTAAGGGCAGTCAGGTCTGGAGAGAACCAAGGGCTACATCTGTTCCTGGTTCAAAATTTCTTGAATGGGGCATGCTTATTTAAGATGGTGAGGAAGGCATTTAAAAAAAATAACCAGGCATCCTCTACTGACGGGATGAGGTCAATATCCTTCCAGGATACCCGGGCCAGGTCGATTAGAAAGGCTTGCTCGCTGAAGTGTTTTAGGGAGCATTTGACAGTGATGAGTGGAGGTCATTTGACCGCTGACCCATTACGGATGCAGGCATTGAGGCAGTGATCGCTGAGATCTTGGTTGAAAACAGCAGAGGTGTATTTAGAGGGCAAGTTGGTTAGGATGATATCTATGAGGGTTCCCGTGTTTACGGCTTTGGCCGTGTTTACGGCTTTGGGGTGGTACCTGGTAGGTTCATTGATAATTTGTGTGAGATTGAGGGCATCAAGCTTAGATTGTAGGATGGCTGAGGTGTTAAGCATGTTACAGTTTAGGTCACCTAGCAGCACGAGCTCTGAAGATAGATGGGGGGCAATCAGTTCACATATGGTGTCCAGAGCACAGCTGGTGACTTATGCATAGTGACTTATGCATAGATAATAACAGAGAGTAGCAGCAGTGAAAAAGAGGGGGGGGGGGGGGCAATGCAAGTAGTCTGGGTAGCCATTTGATTAGATGTTCAGTAGTCTTATGGCTTGGGGTTAGAAGTTGTTTAGAAGCCTCTTGGACCTAGACTTGGCGCTCCGGTCCCACTTGCCATGCGGTAGAAGAGAACAGTCTATGACTAGGGTCGCAGGAGTCTTTGACAATTTTTAGAGCCTTCCTCTGACAACACATTGAATAGAGGTCCTGGATGGCAGCAAGCTTGGCCCCGGTGATGTACTGGGCCATATGCACTACCCTCTGTAGTAGGGGGCATAGGGTTTGTCGTGCCCTCTTCACGACTGTCATAGTGTGGTTGGACCATGTTAGTTTGTTGGTGATGTGGACGCCAAGGAACTTGAAGCACCTGCTCCACTACAGCCCGTCATTGAGAGTGGGGGCGTAGTCCACAATTACCTCTTTTGTCTTGATCATTTTGAGGGAGAGATTGTTGTACTTGCACCGCCTTGAGTAGGTGACCTCCTCCCTATAGGCTGTCTCGTCGTTGTAATTGATCAGGCCTACCACTGTCGTGTCATCAGCAAACTTAATGATGGTGTTGGAGTTATGCCTGTCTGTGCAGTCATGGTTGAACAGGGAGTACAGGAGGGGACTGAGCACGCATCCCTGAGGGCCCCATTGTTGAGGATCAGCGTGGCGGATGTGTTGTTACCTACCCTTACCACCTCGGGGCGGCCCGTCAGGAAGTCCAGGATCCAGTTGCAGAGGGAGGTGTTTAGTCCTAGGGTCCTTAGCTTAGTGATGAGCTTTGAGGGCTGTAGTCAATGAATAGCATTCTCACATAGGTGTTCCTTTCGTCCAGGTGTGAAAGAACGTGAAAGTGTGGAGCGCAATAGAGATTGTATCATCTGTGGATCTGTTGGGGCAGTATGCAAATTGGAGTGGGTCTAGGGTTTCTGGGATAATGGTGTTGATGACCAGCCTTTCAAAACATTTAATGGCTACAGACGTGAGTGCTACGGGTCAGTAGTCATTTAGGCAGGTTACCTTAGTGTTCTTGGGCACAGGGACTATGGTGGTCTGCTTGAAACATGTTGGTATTACAGACTCAGACAGGGAGAGGTTGAAAATATCAGTGAAGACACTTGCCAGTTGGTCAGCGCATGCTAGGAGTACACCTCCTGGTAATCCATCTGGCCCTGCGGCCTTGTGAATGTTGACCTGTGTAAAGGTCTTACTCACGTCTACCGTGGAGAGCGTGATCACACAATCGTCAGGAACAGCTGATGCTCTCATACATGTTTCAGTGTTACTTGCCTTGAAGTGAGCATAGAAGTTATTTAGCTCGTCTGGTAGGCTCGTGTCACTGGGTAGCTCTTGGCTGTGCTGCCCTTTGTAGTCTGCAATAGTTTTCAAGCCCTGCCGTATCCGACGAGCGTCGGAGCCGGTGTAGTACAATTCGATCTTAGTCCTGTATTTTCGCTCTGCCTGTTTGATGGTTCGTAGCGGGATTTCTTATAAGCTTCTGGGTTAGAGTCCCACTCCTTGAAAGCGGCAGCTCTACCCTTTAGCTCCATTTCGGATGTTGTCTGTAATCCATGGCTTCTGGTTGAGATATGTATGTACAGTCGCTGTGGGACAACGCTATCGATGCACTCGATGAAGTCAGTGACTGATGTGGTGTACTCCTCAATGCCATCGGTGGAATCCCGGAACATATTCCAGTCTGTGCTAGCAAAACAGACCTGTAGCTTAGCATCTGCTTCCTCTGACAAATTTTTATTGACAGAGTCACTGGTGCTTCATTCTTAAATTTTTGCTTGTAAACAGGAATCAAGAGGATATAATTATGGTCAGATTTGCCAAATGGAGGGCAAGGGAGAGCTTTGTACACGTCTCTGTGTGTGGAGTATAGGTGGAATTCAGTTTTTTTCCCTCTGGTTACACATTTAACATGCTGATGGAAATGAGGTAAAACTGATTTAAGTTTCCCTGCATTAAAGTCCCCGGCCACTAGGAGCGCATACCTCTGGATGAGAGTTTTCCTGTTTACTTATGGCGGTATACAGCTCATTGAGTGCGGTCTGAGTGCCAGCATCGGTCTGTGGTGGTATGTAGACAGCTACAAAAAAATACAGATGAAAACTAGGTAGATAGTATGGTCTACAGCTTATCATGATATACTCTACCTCAGGCGATCAAAACCTCAAGACTTCCTTAGATATCGTGCACCAGCTGTTGTTCACAAATATACATAGACCGCCACCCCTTGTCTTCCCAAAAGGTGTCTGTTCTATCCTGCCGATGTATAGCCTATCTATACAGGCTGTGTGTGTGTGTATGCGTGTGTCTGTGTTTGTTTGTGTGTGTGTGTGTGTGTATTCTTACATGATGAGGCAGCACTTGGCTCCTGTCCCTGATGGGAAGGACAGGTGCAGGCACAGCAAATGCAGCATGACTCTGTCCCAGCAGACACTTTGTAAACTTTATTTGTCACAACTTTGAAAGCCTGCTTTAGTCAGACTGCTATAGACTTTCTTGAAAAACATGCCAGAAGTCTTTTTTTTTTTTTACTGACCTCTCACTACTTGACCCTGTTCTCTCCCGAACCTGCTCATAGCTGGCACCAACAGCCCCATAGGTGCTGCTGCAGTGTTTGGCTCGATGACAGACCTTGCTGGAATGTTAAATGTTACAAAGAACTAACAAATGTATGATATTTGGATGCAATATACTGTAAATGTCAGAAATGGTGGTAACGTTACATATGTCACAAATGTGACAACTTATAAGTACACCTTCATTTTCTTTGTCAGAAATGTTACCGTAACATCTTGGTCTCTGCATTTTGCTGGTAAACTGATTATTTTGACAGTTAACGGTTTAACCGTGGTGTTTTGCTGAAACAAAAGTACATCCATTGTGGTATGAGTCAGATTGAGTTTAAACACACTCCAGACAGTCAAAGAATCAACCAAAAACAGCCAAAAGGTCTTGTCAGACCTTTCAGAAAGAAGAAATATAAAGAACATTTGATTTTTTTTGTTAAAAAATGTTCCTTTCTGTCACGAATCCCACTGAAGGTGGCTCCCCTGCCTGCTCGGGTGGCGCTCGGCGGTCGTCGTCGCCGGCCTACTAGCCGCCGCTGATCCCTTTTTCCTTTTCGTTTGGTATGGTCTTATTGTTTACACCTGTTCCTTATTTGTGTCTCTTGATTTATGGTTATTTAAGCCTGTTTAGCCCGCCCAGGATTATTTTCGTCAGAGTGTTTTTGGTGTTGGATGTGCTGGCGATCTACTTGGGTTATTTTATATGCGTAAGGTAGACCCGTTGTTATTGGGCACTTCGCATTTCACGCCGGTTGTTGGCGTCAACCGTTTTTTTGTATTTAACCTGTTGGGTCTAGGGGGCAGCATTTGCACGTCTGGATAAAAAAAATGTACCCGATTTAATCTGGTTACTAATCCTACCCAGTAACTACAATATGCATATATGTATTATATATGGATAGAAAACACTCTAAAGTTTCCAAAACTGTTTGAATGGTGTCTGTGAGTATAACAGAACTCATTTGGCAGGCAAAACCCTGAGACATTTTCTGACAGGAAGTGGATACCTGATGTGTTGTATTGACTTTAAACCTATCCCATTGAAAAACACAGGGGTTTAGGAATATTTTGGCACTTCCTATTGCTTCCACTAGATGTCACCAGCCTTTACAAAGTGTTTTGAGTCTTCTGGAGGGAGATCTGACCGAACAAGAGCCATGGAACGGTGATGTCCCATTAGACACCTGGCGCGCTACTTCATGTTGGGTACCCTCGTTCCAATACGTTATAAAAGAGTATGCATTCGTCCACCTTGAATATTATTCATGTTCTGGTTAAAAAAGGCCCTAATGATTTATGCTATACAACGTTTGACATGTTTGAACGAACGGAAATATATTTTTTCCCCTCGTTCATGACGAGAAGTCCGGCTGGCTTACATCATGTGCTAACGAGACGGAGATTTTTGGACATAAATGATGAGCTTTTTTGAACAAAACTACATTCGTTATGGACCTGTGATACCTGGAAGTGACATCTGATGAAGAGAATCAAAGGTAATGGATTATTTACATAGTATTTTCGATTTTAGATCTCCCCAACATGACGTCTAGTCTGTATCGCAACGCGTATTTTTCTGGGCACAGTGCTCAGATTATTGCAAAGTGTGATTTCCCAGTAAGGTTATTTTTAAATCTGGCAAGTTGATTGCGTTCAAAAGATGTAAATCTATAATTCTTTAAATGACAATATAATATTTTACCAATGTTTTCTAATTTTAATTATTTAATTTGTGACGCTGACTTGACTGCCGGTTATTGGAGGGAAACGATTTCCTCAACATCAATGCCATAGTAAAACGCTGTTTTTGGATATAAATATCAACTTGATAGAACTAAAAATGCATGCATTGTCTAACATAATGTCCTAGGAGTGTCATCTGATGGAGATTGTAAAAGGTTAGTGTATCATTTTAGCTGGTTTTATGGTTTTGGTGACCCTGTCTTTGAATTGACAAAACATTACACACAACTCTTGTAAATGTACTGTCCTAACATACTCTAAATTTATGCTTTCGCCGTAAAACCTTTTTGAAATCGTAAAACGTGGTTAGATTAAGGAGATGTTTATCTTTCAAATGGTGTAACATAGTTGTATTTTTGAAAAATTTGAATTTTGACATTTATTTGGATTCAAATTTGCCGCTCTTGAAATGCACCTGCTGTTGATGGAGTGCACCACGGGTGGCACGCTAGCGTCCCACCTAGCCCCAAGAGGTTAAGGAATAAATACATTTTTTCCTTACCTCTGCTCTCTGCGCCTGACTCCTACCACCACTCCTAGCATTCGCTGACACTTTCTCACAAACAAGCATTTTATGTTTCTCCAAGTAGACATTTTCTGGGTATTTCCCAGTAATAGTAACACTTGACCCAATTGTTTAAAATGATCCCTTCAATCTTTCTCTCCACATGTTGAACTCTATGCACTTGTGTGCTTTCTGCAGATGAATTTATTGCAGTCTACACAACTGGTGCTGGTTTTACTGTCTTGTCGAGAGGTGGGGGGGCAGCTTTTCCATTTCTTCACATCCCCTGTATCCACTGGATCCATTGCTGGTTGATTGGAAGCGGGTTTAGATGGCCCAGCTTTAGCTTCACAATCTGGATCATCAACAGCATTGTCCTCTGTCTCTGAAATGTCCTCTGTCTCTGAAATGTCGTCTGTCTCTGAAATGTCCTCTGTCTCTGAAATCTCTTCTTCTATTTCACTGTCACAGTCCAGAATTTGTGATATGGATTCATTGCCTTAAAATCTTTTGGAGCTCATTTTTGAGTGTCTATGTTAGAGATCTGCTGCTCTCGCACTGAGAAAGAAAAGCTTGGGAAAGCTCATTTTCACCCAAACATAATTACAAAAGTGCAATCAGAACCAGTCAAAACGAAATACATCAAAGACACTTGTTTATTTTGGACCTGTGCAAATATCTATACACATGAAATCCACCGGGTCAAAATGACCCACAACACTATGTTTGCATACAAAATCTACACAGACATCCCACAACACATCAATATGTCCACATTTTGAAGTTAGGTTTGTGACCCTAAATGAGCAAAATATTAAAATTCATGGAAAAAGAGAGAGGTTAACCTTTAGAGGATAAAATCCCGTTAACGGGATTGGTTGGACAACAACCAGTGAGATAGCACGGCTCAAAATTCAAAAAAAAATATATATCTCAAAATTAAAATTCAAGTATTATACGGCATTTTAAAGATACTCTACTCGTTAATCCAATCACATTGTCCGATTTCAAAAAGGCTTTACGGTGAAAGCAAAACATTAGATTATTTTAGCATAGCACCTTAGCAAAAAAAAAAAAAAAAAGCCATTTTCCAAGCACGGATAGCCATCGAAAAAACCAGATATACAGCTAAAATGAAGCACTAACCTTTGACAATCTTCATCAGATGACACTCCTAGGACGTTAGACAATACATGCATTTTTTGTTCGATCAAGTTTATATTTATATCCAAAATCCCAATTTTTACATTGGCGCGTGACGTTCAGAAAAAGTTTTCTCCCCATAACTACCGGTGAATAGGCACATTTAATTTACAGAAGAACTCATAAATGTTGACAAAATTTATAACAATTATTTAAAGAATTAGAGATAATCTACTCCTTTATGCAACCACTTTGTCAGATTTCAAAATAACTTTACGGAAAAAGCACATTGTTCAATATTCTGAGTACAGAACTTAGCCTTCAATGCTAAGCTATACAGTTAGCCTACAACCATGATGTCGACAAATCTCTAAAAATATGTTCGAAATATTTACTTACCTTTGCTGATCTTCGGCGGAATGCATTCAGATGGGCACCCACTTCCACAAGAAATGTTCATTTGTTCTGCAAAGTCCGTCATTTGTGTCCAAATACGTCTGTTTTGTTGACCCATCCAGAACACTTTACAATGCCATGTGGTGTGGACGCAAATCCATAGACGAAATGTTCAAAGTTCCATTACCATTTGTAGAAACACATCAAACGATGTTTACAATCAATCCTTTAGGGTATTTTTTAACGTAAAATTGCAATAATTTTACAACCGGGCAATAGGTATTCATCCCAGAAGAAAAATAAAAAAACAACAAAGTCACGTGCATGCGCATCATAAGACACGTGTCCTCAACTGGCCAGTGATTGACTGAGCCACAATTTTCTGCCCGGTAACAGGTGACGGATGAAACCAGTTCCTAAAGATTGTTGACAGCCAATGGAAGAGTTAGGAGGTGCAACGTAAATCCTATGTCACTGTAGTTTTTCAAGGGATTCAAAAGAAAAACGACATTTCTAATTTCTCCCACTTCCTGATAAAATTTTTCTCTGTTTTTTTGCCTGCCATATGAGTTCTGTTATATTCACAGACACCATTCAAACAGTTTTAGAAACTTCAGAGTGTTTTCTATCCAAATCTGCTAATAATATGCATATTCTATTTTCTGGGCCAGAGTAGTAACCTGTTTAAATTGGGTACATTTTTCATCCGGCCGTGAAAATACTGCCCCTAGCCCCAACAGGTTCTAGTATTTTAGACAACTCAAAAGTGGAAATGGGTAAAATCGGAGGGTTAAAAGTGTGTATTTTTTTATCCGCAACAGTTGGATAACAATCACTTCTTTTTTGCTTAGCAATTCTCATGAATTTATTGCTAATTAGCTTACAGAATTGAACTGGGGGGGTTGTGTAGACTGACATGAGCAGAATTCATCTCCGCGATGGAGACGGACTGTCCATCCATCATCAAAAAAAAACTAATCCTTACAGTCTTCTGTGTTTTGTAGAAATGTTACTTTCAAATTATGAATTATTTTAGGAGTGGAGAGAAATGATCTTGGGGAGAATAAAGAAGATGATAATATCTTTGGTAGGCAAACGTTTTCTAACGCTAAGGCCATTGTATTAAAGTTATTAAGCAACGACAATATTGGGCATGTTTGTCAAAATGAATCCAAACAGTCTTGTCTAGTATTGCAGCTAACTAGCTACGTTCAAATCTGATTTCTGTTAGAAGTGGTGAGGATGGTCATGTCTTTGGTAGGCCATATTGGGCATGTTTTGTCCAATTAATCTAGATTTTCTGTAGATCTTCCTGTCAGTATTTCTCATCACGATCAATAACAAAATGTATCAGTACCTGACGATAATGACATTGACAATGAGAGGATAGAACACCGTGGTGCTGCCGTGAAAAAAACACAACAATTATTTCCAGATGACGTGTTGAGCATGAGGAAGGGAGGAGAACATTTTCAGGTGGGCATCATGATAAACTCACTCAGTCACTGCAGGCCCACCTCCTTCATGTATGTTCTCTGTGTGTGAAAGAGAGAAAGTGTGAGTGAGTGAGTGAGTGAGTGAGTGAGTGAGTGAGTGAGTGAGTGAGTGAGTGAGTGAGTGAGTGAGTGAGTGAGTGAGTGAGTGAGTGAGTGAGTGAGTGAGTGAGTGAGTGAGTGAGTGAGTGAGTGAGTGAGTGAGTGAGTGAGTGAGTGAGTGAGTGAGTGAGTGAGTGAGTGAGTGAGTTATTAGCCAGCCACCCTATCCATGGAAGTCCTTCATCGAGGCAGCATTAAGTGTCTTCTTGGAAACGTCAGGAATGTCAGAGGACATATATACTTACTGGACATATTGAGACATGACAACTTCAGAAAGGAGGATGTTCCATCAAGTATCAGTGCGCTCTAGGTATGAATTGAAAATGCTGTACGTTGTACTGTACGTTGCTCTGGATAGTGTCTGCTAAGTGCATGTGTATATATATTATCAGGATTTACTGCTCTTGAGGCATGCGAACAGCTATAAAATAAATCACAGTTAAAGTGTGACTAGATAATTGGAATTCTTGTTTTATGCTGAATTGAAAAGTGTCAGTATAAATTACAGTAAATGCTTAATTCTTTTTCAGAAAATGAGGACACAACTACCAACTGTCCCCTTTTTCAGCCACTCTCCACATTCTACTTATTTGACATGGAAAAGTCTGTTACTAGAACATTTTTTAATTTGTCCCAGTTATTGAGTGCCACAGGGATGCATTCAATTCCTGACTTTTCCACGAGAGCCAGCATCTTGGAATTCAGTTCATCATCACCAATGTGGGGAAAATGACTCCACAAGATTTTCTTAAAGTGAGCTTTGAATGACATGAACGTCTGGCAAGGATTGAGTTGATTGCAATGCCCAAAACCATGTCATTAGATGCTGGCTCTTTACTCCAGTAGAACACTAGTGCAGAAGCAGGTGGGTTCAATGTTTTGGCAGATGGTTATGAATTTGAGGTGTTATAATATCTCACAGTTAACGATTGATATTTTATGACGGATCGTCATCTCAGGTTTAAACGTCTCTAGAGACTATATCTCTCTCATCATTACTCAATGCCTAGGTTCACCTCCAATGTACTCGCATCCTACCTTACCATTGTCTGTACACTATGCCTTGAATCTATGCTATCATGCCCAGAAACCTGCTCCTTTTACTCTCTGTTCCGAACGTGCTAGACGGCCAGTTTGTATAGCCTTTAGCCGTACCCTTATCCTACTTCTCCTCTGTTCCTCTGGTGATGTGGAGGTTAATCCAGGTCCTGCAGTGCCTAGCTCCACTCCCACTCCCCAGGTGCTCTCATTTGTTGACTTCTGTAACGGTAAAAGCCTTGGTTTCATGCATGTTAAAATTAGAATCCTACTCCCTAAGTTTGTTTTACTCACTGCTTTAACACACTCTGCCAACCTGGAAGTCTTAGCCGTGTCTGAATCCTGGCTTAGGAAAACCACCAAAAACCCTGAAATCTCCATTGCTAACTATAACATTTTCCGCCAAGATAGAACTGCCAAAGGGGGCGGTGCTGCAATCTACTGCAAAGATAGCCTGCAGAGTTCTGTATTACTATACAAGTCTGTACCCAAACAATTCGAGCTTCTACTTCTAAAAATTCACCTTCCAAGAAACAAGCCTCTCACTGTTGCCGCTTGCTATAGACCTCCCTCTGCTCCCAGCTGTGCCCTCGATACCATATGTGAATTGATTTCCCCCATCTATCTTCTGAGCTCGTGCTACTAGGTGACCTAAACTGGGACATGCTTAACACCCCGGCCATCCGATAATCTAAGCTTGATGCCCTCAATCTCACACAAATTATCAATGAACCTACCAGGTACAACCCCAAATCCGTAAACACGGGCACCCTCATAGATGTCATCCTCACTAACTCACCCTCCAAATACACCTCTGCTGTTTTCAATCAAGATCTCAGTGATCACTGCCTCATTGCCTGCATCCGTAATGGGTCTGCGACCCAACGACCACCCCTCATCACTGTCAAACGCTCCCTAAAACACTTCTGCAAGCAGGCCTTTCTAATTGACCTGGCTGGTGTATCCTGGAATGACATTGACCTTGTCCCGTCAGTAGATGATGCCTGGCTATTCTTTAAAAGTGCTTTCCTCACCATCTTAAATAAGCATGCCCCACTCAAAAAATGAAGAACTATATAGATATATAGATATAGAATAGATATAGTCCTTGGTTCACTCCAGACCTGTCTGCCCTTGACCAGCACAAAAACATCCTGTGGCGTTCTGCATTATCATCGAATAGCCCCCGTGATATGCAACTTTTCAGGGAAGTTAGGAACAAATATACACAGGCAGTTAGAAAAGCTAAGGCTAGCTTTTTCAAAAAGAAATTTGCATCCTGCAGTACTAATTCAAAAAAGTTCTGGGACACTGTAAAGTCCATAGAGAACAAGAGCCTCCCAGCTGCCCACTGCTCTGAGGCTAGGAAACACTGTTACCACCGATAAATCCACTATAATTGAGAATTTCAATAATCATTTCTCTACGGTTGGCCATGCTTTCCACCTGGCTACCCCTACCCCGGTCAACTGCCCGGCACCCTCCAAAGCAACCCGGCAAAGCCCCCACCATTTCTCCTTCACCCAAATCCAGATAGCTGACATCCTGAAAGAGCTGCAAAATCTGGACACATACAAATCAGCCGGGCTAGACAATCTGGACCCTCTCTTTCTAAAATGATCTGCCGAAATTCTTGCAACCCCTATTACTAGCCTGTTCAACCTCTCTTTCGTATCGTCTGAGATTCCCAAAGATTGGAAAGCTGCCACGGTCATCCCCCTCTTCAAAGGGGGTGACACTCTAGACCCAAACTGCTACAGACCTATATCTATTCTACCCTGTCTTTCAAAGGTCTTCGAAAGCCAATTTAGCAAACAGATTACCGACCATTTCGAATCCCACCGTACCTACTCCGCTATGCAATCTGGTTTCAGAGCTGGTCATGGGTGCACCTCAGCCACGCTCAAGGTCCTAAACGACATCATAACCGCCATCGATAAGAGACACTACTGTGCAGCCGTCTTCATCGACCTGGCCAAGGCTTTCGACTCTGTCAATCACCACATTCTTATCGGCAGACTCGACAGCTTTGTTTTCACAAATGATTGCCTCGCCTTGTTCACCAACTACTTCTCTGATAGAGTTCAGTGTGTCAAATCGGAGGGCCTGTTGTCCGGACCTTGGCAGTCTCTATGGGGGTGCCACAGGGTTCAATTCTCGGGCCGACTCTCTGTTCTGTATACATCAATGATGTTGTACACCATTCTGTATACTTCTGGCCCCTCTTTGGACACTGTGTTAAGTAACCTCCAGACGAGCTTCAATGCCATACAACTCTACTTCCATGGCCTCCAACTGCTCTTAAACGCAGGTAAAACTAAATGCATGCTATTCAATCGATCACTGCCTGCACCTGCTCGCCCCTCCAGCATCACTACTCTGGGCGGCTCTGACTTATAATACGTGGACAACTACAAATACCTGGGTGTCTGGTTAGACTGTAAACTCTCCTTCCAGACTCACACTTAAGAATCTCCAATCCAAAATTAAATCTAGAATCGGCTTCCTATATCGCAACAAAGCATCCTTCACTTATGCTGCCAAACATACCCTCGTAAAACTGACCATCCTACCGATCCTCGACTTCGGTGATGTAATCTATAAAATAGCCTCCAACACTCTACTCAACAAACTGGATGCAGTCTATCACAGTGCCATCCGTTTTGTCACCAAAGCCCCATACACTACCCACCATTGTGACCTGTACGCTCTCGTTGGTTGGCCCTCGCTTCATACTCGTCGCCAAACCCACTGGCTACAGGTTATCTACAAGTCTCTGCTAGGTAAAGCCCTGCCTTATCTCAGCTCACTGGTCACCATAGCAGCACCCACCCGTAGCACGCGCTCCTGCAGGTAAATCTCACTGGTCACCCCCAAAGCCAATTCCTCCTTTGGTCGTCTTTCCTTCCAGTACTCTGCTGCCAATGACTGGAACGAACTGCAAAAATCTCTGAAGCTGGAGACGCATGTCTCCCTCACTAGCTTTAAGCACCAGCTGTCAGAGCAGCTCACAGATCACTGCACCTGAACATAGCCCATCTGTAAACAGCCCATCTATCTACCTACCTCATCCCCATACTGTATTTATTTATCTTGCTCTTTTGCACCTCAGTATCTCTACTTGCACATTCATCTTCTGCACATCTACCATTCCAGTGTTTAATTGCTATATTGTAATTACTTCACCACCATGGCCTATTTATCGTCTTAACTTACCTCATTTGCACTCACTGTATATAGTCTTTTTGTTTTCTTTTGTTCTACTGTATTATTGACTGTATGTTTTGTTTATTCCATGTGTAACTCTGTGTTGTTGTATGTGTCGAATTGCTACGCTTTATCTTAGCCAGGTCGCAGTTGCAAATGAGAACTTGTTCTCAACTAGCCTACCTGGTTAAATAAAGGTGAAATAAAAAAAATGTAATAAAAATGTCTATACACATGCCTTAAAGACTTTAAGTAGCTGTGCTTTGGTAAAATGAAAGGGGAAGCCAGTCCAGAAAAAAACAATCCAGACAACAACCTATGTGTTGTGATAATTGTGTTGTTTGCGCTATCACCATATGCCTTGACAACGTGATATATAAGTCTAAGGCCAAGACAGTAAGAAGACAAAGTGGCGGAAATAAATTCAACCAAACATTTCTTTCATTACAAAACCGGAGAGCAACATTTGTCCGGTGAAGTCCACAAAACATATTGCATCTAACAAACAGTTACATGACCTTCAGCATGGTCAAGTAAGGTAATGTTTCTGGCATTTTCTGACTACTAAACAACTTTTGATTTAGAACACCGGAGAGTTACCGCACATCGCAACAAAAAAAACAGGAACTGCCTCCACTATTCCAGCACCATTTCAACTTTAACATTTCAACATCATCTAGTCACCTTTAGTCTAATACAGTGACAACTAAATGATTCACTATTCCAGCACCATTTCAACTTTAACATTTCAGCATCATCTTTAGTCATCTTTAGACCTTTAGTCTAATACAGTGACAACTAAAATATTCTCACAACTATTTACTCCAATCAGTGCCAACTAAATA
>NC_138312.1:56995000-57075000 GCF_965601325.2 Salmo salar | reverse complement strand
TGTTTCTGTAGGTGGGGACCACAACCCACTTCTCAGTTCCTATGCTTCCTGGCTGATGTTTTGGTCACTTTTGAATGCTGGCGGTGCTTTCACTCTAGTGGTAGCATGAGACGGAGTCTACAACCCACACAAGTGGCTCAGGTAGTGCAGCTCATCCAGGATGGCACATCAATGCGAGCTGTGGCAAGAAGGTTTGCTGTGTCTGTCAGCGTAGTGTCTAGAGCATGGAGGCGCTACCAGGAGACAGGCCAGTACATCAGGAGACGTGGAGGAGGTCGTAGGAGGGCAACAACCCAGCAGCAGGACCGCTACCTCCACCTTTGTGCAAGGAGGAGCACTGCCAGAGCCCTGCAAAATGACCTCCAGCAGGCCACAAATGTGCATGTGTCTGCTCAAACGGTCAGAAACAGACTCCATGAGGGTGGTATGAGGGCCCGACGTCCACAGGTGGGGGTTGTGCTTACAGCCCAACACCGTGCAGGACTGTTTGGCATTTGCCAGAGAACACCAAGATTGGCAAATTCGCCACTGGCGCCCTGTGCTCTTCACAGATGAAAGCAGGTTCACACTGAGCACGTGAAAGATGTGACAGAGTATGGAGACGCCGTGGAGAACGTTCTGCTGCCTGCAACATCCTCCAGCATGACCGGTTTGGTGGTGGGTCAGTCATGGTGTGGGGTGGCATTTCTTTGGGGGCCGCACAGCCCTCCATGTGCTCGCCAGAGGTAGCCTGACTGCCTTTAGGTACCAAGATGAGATCCTCTGACCCCTTGTGAGACCATATGCTGGTGCGGTTGGCCCTGGGTTCCTCCTAATGCAAGACAATGCTAGACCTCATGTGGCTGGAGTGTGTCAGCAGTTCCTGCAAGAGGAAGGCATTGATGCTATGGACTGGCCCGCCCATTCCCCAGACCTGAATCCAAATGAGCACATCTGGGACATCATGTCTCGCTCCATCCACCAACGCCACGTTGCACCACAGACTGTCCAGGAGTTGGCAGATGCTTCCCTCAGAAGACCATCCGCCACCTCATCAGGAGCATGCCCAGGCGTTGTAGGGAGGTCATACAGGCACGTGGAGGCCACACACACTACTGAGCCTCATTTTGACTTGTTTTAAGGACATTACATCAAAGTTGGATCAGCCTGTAGTGTGGTTTTCCACTTTCATTTTGAGTGTGACTCCAAATCCAGACCTCCATGGGTTGATAAATTGGATTTCCATTGATTATTTTTGTGTGATTTTGTTGTCAGCACATTCAACTATGTAAAGAAAAAAGTATTTAATAAGATTATTTCATTCATTCAGATCTAGGATGTGTTGTTTAAGTGTTCCCTTTATTTTTTTGAGCAGTATATATATACAGTGTTGTAACGATGTGCAAATGGTTAAAGTACAAAGGGAAAAGAAATAACCATAAATATGGGTTGTTTTTACAATGATGTTTGTTCTTCACTGGTTGCTCTTTTCTTGTGGCAACAGCTCAAAAATCCTGCTGCTGCGATGGCACACTGTGGTATTTCACCAAGTAGATATGGGAGTTTCTCAAAATCGGGTTTGTTTCCGAATTCATTGTGGATCTGTGTAATCTGAGGGAAATATGTGTCTCTAATATGGTCATACATTAGGCAGGAGGTTAGGAAGTGCAGCTCAGTTTCCACCTCATTTTGTGCGAAGTGTGCACATAGCCTGTCTTCTCTTGAGAGCCAGGTCTGCCTACGGCGGCCTTTTCTCAATAGCAAGGCTATGTTTATTGAGTCTGTACATAGTCAAAGCTTTCCTTAAGTTTAGGTCGGTCACAGTGGTCAGGTTTTCTGCCACTGTGTACTCTCTTTTTAGGGCCAAATAGCATTCTAGTTTGCTCTGTTTGTTTGTTAATTCTTTCCAATGTGTCAATTATCTTTTTGTTTTCTCATGATTTGGTTGGGTCTAATTGTGTTGCTGTCCTGGGGCTCTGTGGGGTCTGTTTGTGTTTGTGAACAGAGCCCCAGGACCAGCTTGCTTAGGGGACTCTTCTCCAGGTTCATCTCTCTGTAGGTGATGGCTTTGTTATGGACGATTTGGGAATCGCTTCCTTTTAGGTGGTTGTAGAATTTAACGGCTCTTTTCCGGATTTTGTTAATTAGCGGGTATCGGCCTAATTCTGCTCTGCATGCATTATTTGGTGTTTTACATTGTACACAAAGGATATTTTTGCAGAATTCTGCATGCAGAGTCTCAATTTGGTGTTTGTCGCATTTTGTAAATTCTTGGTTGGTGAGTGATCCCAGACCTCACAACCATAAAGGGCAATGGACTGTATAACTTTTTTAGCCAGATCCTAATTGGTATGTTGAATTTCATGTTCCTTTTGATGGCATAGAATGCCCTTCTAGCCTTGTCTCTCAGATCGTTCACACCTTTGTGGAAGTTATCTGTGTCGCTGATGTTTAGGCCAAGGTACGTATGTATAGTTTTTTTTGTGTGCTCTAGGGCAACGGTGTCTAGATGGAATTTGTATTTGTTGGCCTGGCGACTGAACCTTTTTTTGGAACACCCTTATCTCTTTCCCTCTGTGTCTCAGAGTCTAAGTCGTTTGATGGATCTTAAGCCTAGTCTGTTTAATCAACATGGTTTAGTATACGGCCAGGGCTGATCCCACTTGGCTGATTCAGAACACTCTCTAATTCTACACTGTGACAGCCTACTCTTTGCTGGTCCTGGCGTTTGATCTTAGCCACTCTGGAGTGAGTCCTGTCGTGTGGCCCAAATGACACTCTGTTCCTTACACAGAATCCTATTGGCCCTGGTCAAAATAATAACGCTATATAGGGAATAGGGTGCGATTTAGGATGCAGGGCTGCTTGATCGCTGGCTAGTGGCTTATGACCGCTGCTACCTACAAAAAACATCCAGATGCCTGCCTCTCTCTCTCTTCCCTCTCTCTCTCTTCCCTCTCTCTCTCTTCCCTCTCTCTCTCTCTCTCTTCCCTCTTTCTCTCTCTCTCTTCCCTCTCTTTCTCTTCCCTCTCTCTCTCTTCCCTCTCTCTCTCTTCCCTCTCTCTCTCTTCCCTCTCTCTCTCTCTTCCCTCTCTCTCTTCCCTCTCTCTCTCTCTTCCCTCTCTCTCTTTCTCATGCGTTACTAAACAGCCAAAGTGAGATATCTAGTGCGGCACATGAATGCTAACTACTATCTTTAACTGAAGATTGTCTTGTTTTATATTAAGACTATGCAATGGACGAGACACACTGTCAGAATCTCAGGCAAAGTTTTCTGAGAACTAAGTTTTGTTTTCTGAATGCCATGTTGAGTCATCTTCTCAAGAGACTAAGAGTTAGCTTGGTCACAGAGTGGAAAGGAAACTGAATGAATACCACAATGGTTTAACTCTGGCCTTCTTCGTTGCTTGTCATTGACATGGTTATAAAAACCTCCTTGACTGTAATAAAATCTCCCTAATGTATGTCGTCGTTTAATCCATTAAAGTGCCCAGATTACTGCTTGATTTACTGGCAGATGTTGCAGCTATAGTGAACACTGTCTTGGGGGATTTTCTTTGGCTTGAATATCTGCCACTCATAACAGCAGTCAAATTAAAAGTTAAATTTAGACTGCAATCTAAATGGGTTGGGATCAGGATGAGATGAAGAAAAAGAGAGAGGAGGAGGAGAGAGAGAGAGAGAGATGAAGAGAAATAGAGAGAGAGAAAGAGAGAGGAGGAGGGGGAGAATTGGAGGATAAGTGGGGATACGACATCCTGACATGCTAACAAAAACCTACTTTAAAAATATATATATGTATTTTAATTATCTTAACTTGTCAGGCTTCTTGCAGAAATTATCCCCCAATTAAAATCCCCTGCAATTTCATACTTTGTTCTACGACGATTGTCACATAATAACAGTGTTTGGGCAATTACTGTGCCTTTCATGGGGGAATTACGTCTGCATTTCATTAAAAAAGGAAGAAGCAGGGAATATAATTGTGTCTTTTCACCCTCATCTAGCTACTCAACTCTCTCTTTTTCTGTCTCCGTCTCACACACACACACACACACACACAAACAATCATTCTCACACATACACGCAAGCCAACGAAATTTGTTTGAAATTGCAAATAACTGAGGAATAAGCCGTGCTCCGTCTCCAAGGAGCTTGGTGTTGAATCCAAGGTTTCAGCTAAGGAAAAACAATACTCTTATTGACTTTTTGGATGCGACGGTAGGAGAAAGGCTTTCTGCTCCTTCACAAGCCCCATTTACTAAGGTGATTTAGCGGGGTTTTGGGGTTTGACTTAGTCAAAAACATCCTTCTCCTCAGTTGCACTTTGCTGTATAGTGGTTTTGTCCCAAATTACATCCTATTCCCTACATAGTCTGATGACTCTCCCTGAGGGCCCTGATCAAATGTAGTGCACTAAATAGAGAATATGGAGCCATTTGGGATGCACATAGTAGCTATATCTATACTGCACTTTATGTGTGCAATGTCTTCAGACATTAAAGATGCTGACTGCATTATTTCTGTTGATTTACATTATAGGAGGAATAAAACTAACATGTGTCTTGCAGATTCAAAACATAAAAATCCTGTATTGATCTTTAAAACTGTGAAGAAATCTGTGTGCATAGGAAATACTAGGCCTATGAAATATTTGCCCAAAATATATACCAACCATTTTAAACCCTGAGTGCATTAAATCAATTCCAGTGTTTACTAAAGTTCATGTTATCATTCAAGAAATGATTTATATGAATTATTCAGAAGAACCAACGGTCTAGATGGACACAGACAAAATATGAGCTAATCTCCACTCCATGGTCTGAGGACCCTCCACTCCATAATCTGAGGACCCTCCTCTCCATGGTCTAAGGACCCTCCAATCCATAATCTGAGGACCTTCCACTCCATAATCTGAGGACCCTCCACTCGATAATCTGAGGACTCTCCACTCCATAATCTGAGGACTCTCCATTCCATAGTCTGCAGGTGCACTTGATTCAGAAGCCCTGTTGGCAGTAGGTGAACTTGATTCAGAAGCCCTGTTGGCGATAGGTGAACTTGATTCAGAAGCCCTGTTGCCTGTAGGTGAACTTGATTCAGAAGCCCTGTTGCCTGTAGGTGCACTTGATTCAGAAGCCCTGTTGGCAGTAGGTGCGTTTGATTCAGAAGCCCTGCCTGTTGCCTGTAGGTGAACTTCATTCAGAAGCCCTTTTGGCGGTAGGTGCACTTGATTCTGAATCCCTGACAACCTTGTAAGCAAATTGATCCCATTTTAAACCATTTTATTTGTCTGAAAAGACAAACTTCTCCTACCCAGCCGACAAGGAGATCTGTGGCTAAATCGAGTGTGCCTACTGCACTGGCCAATCTGATAGCTCAAATAGCCTTGCCTACAGAGCTTCCACAACCCCGGCAAGAGCAAAGATTGATAGTAGCCTACGTAAGATTTCATAACTTTTAAAAACATGACCAAAGACTGTCAAAGAATACAGCAAATAGGTACTGTTTTTATGAGTGAGTTCATGTTAAGTTTTTATTCAGCACTGTCAACACTGTTTTTATTAAACACCCTTACAAAACATAAAACATCCTTCTCCATAATTCCACTCACGCTGCACCTGCAATAAATGAGAAGCCAAGTGTATCGACAGCCCATCGTTTTCATTATTATTTTAATATTGAAAAATATTTCAATTTTCTCTGGTCACAGGAACAACATGAATTTGTGCCTGAGGCAGATACGGTGTGACTCGAGGTTCACCAACAAGTGGAAGACTGTGTCCCCTCTCTCTGGTCAGTCTCACTGGAGGGAAGGAAGGAGAGAGCAGGGACTGTGAGAGGCGTACCCTCTGCTGTTCTCTCCCTCCCTAACCTCCCTCCCTCCACTGAGACGCATATTCAAAATCAGTGATCTTCAGGTCGGAAAGTCAGAACTCTATCTAGAAAGATGCCCGAGTATCCGATTTAGAATTCCGAGTTGGATGACTATTCAAAATGATTTTACTATGGAGTGGAGAGTCCTTATAGACCATGGAGTGGAGAGTCCTTATAGACTGTGGAGTGGAGAGTCCTCAGACTATGGAGTGGAGATTCCTCAGACTGTGGAGTGAAGAGTCCTCAGATTATGAAGTGGAGAGTCCTCAGACTATAGAGTGGAGAGTCCTCAGACTATGGAGTGGAGAGTCCTTATAGACTGTGGAGTGGAGTGGAGAGTCCTCAGACTATGGAGTGGAGAGTTCTCAGACTATGGAGTGGAGAGTCCTCAGACTATGGAGTGGAGAGTCCTCAGACTATGGAGTGGAGAGTCCTCAGACCATCGAGTGGAGAGTCCTCAGACTATGGAGTGGAGAGTCCTTATAGACTGTAGCGTGGAGTGGAGAGTCCTCAGACTATGGAATGGAGAGACTAATTAGGGAATAGGGAGCCATTTGAGATGCAGAGAGTAGCTAATCTATACTGCACTTTATGTGTGCAATATCTTCAGACATTAAAGATGCTGACAGCATCTTTTCTGTTGATTTATATTATAGGAGGAATAAAACTAACATGTGTCTTGCAGAGTCAAACATGAGTACTAAAAATCCTGTATTGATCTTTAAAACTGTGAAGAAATCTGTGTGCATAGGAAATACTAGGCCTATGAAATATTTGCCCAAAAATATACCAACCATTTTAAACCCTGAGTGCATTAAATCAATTCCAGTGTTTACTAAAGTTCATGTTATCGTTCAAGTAAGGATTTATATGAATTATTCAGAAGAACCAATGGTCTATATGGACACAGACAAAATATGAGCTAGTTTAATTCTTGAGTCATTTGAAATAAATTCATTATGAATTAACAAAAATGATGGACTATGACAACTCCACAGTCTATAAGGATTCTCCACTCCAAAGTCTGAGGACTCTCCACTCCACAGTCTATAAGGACACTCCACTCCATAATCTATAAGGACTCTCCGCTCCATAGTCTATAAGGACTCTCCAGTCCATAGTCTATAAGAACTCTCCACTCTACAGTCTATAAGGACTCTCCACTCCATAATCTATAAGGACTCTCCGCTCCATAGTCTATAAGGACTCTCCACTCCATAGTCTATAAGAACTCTCCACTCTACAGTCTATAAGGACTCTCCACTCCATAATCTATAAGGACTCTCCGCTCCATAGTCTATAAGGACTCTCCACTCCATAGTCTATAAGAACTCTCCAATCCATAGCCTATAAGGACTCTCCACTCCATAGTCTATAAGGACTCTCCACTCCATAGTCTGCAAGGACTCCCCACTCCATAGTCTATCCTTTACGGGATCGGTGTCCCCCCGTGGGACGGTTGAGCTAACGTGCGCTAATGTGATTAGCATGAGGTTGTTAGGAACAAGAACATTTCCCAGGACATAGACATATCTGATATGGGCAGAAAGCTTCAGTTCTTGTTAATCTAACTGCACTGTCCAATTTACAGTAGCTATTACAGTGGAAAAACTACCATGCTACTGTTTGAGGAGAGTGCACAGTAATGAACTTGAAAATGTATTAATAAACCATTTGGGCAGACTTGATACAACTTTTTGTACAGAAATGCAATGGTTCATTGGATCAGTCTAACACTTTGCACATACACTGCTACCATCTAGTGGCCAAAATCTAAATTGCTCCTAGATTCCTAAGTCATATATTGGCCTTACTCTTGCATTTCAAAGATGATGTAACAAAAAAATTGAAAGTGCATGTACTTTGTATTATATTTTACCAGATCTAATGTGTTATATTCTCCTACATTCATTTCACATTTCCACAAACTTCAAAGTGTTTCCTTTCAAATGGTATCAACAATACGCATATCCTTGCTTCAGGTCATAAGCTACAGGCAGTTAGAATTGGGTATGTCATTTTAGGCAAACATTTAAAAAAAAAGGTCTGATCCTTATTAAGAGTCTATAAGGACTCTCCACGATATAGTCTTTAAGGACTCTACACTCCATACTCTATAAGGACTCTCCACGATATAGTCTAAGGACTCTACACTATATAGTCTATAAGGACTCTCCTCTCCCTCCTCTTCTCTTCTCCTCTTCTTCTCTCTTCTCCTCTCCTCTCCTCTCCAATCCTATCCTTACCCTCTCCTCTCCTCCCCCGCTCTCTTCACCCATCTCCTCTCCCCTCACTCTCATTTCACTCTCTTCACCCCTCTCCTCTCCTCTCCTCTCCTCTCCTCTCCTCTCCTCTCCTCTCCTCTCCTCTCCTCTCCTCTCCTCTCCTCTCCTCTCCTCTCCTCTCCTCTCCTCTCCTCTCCTCTCCTCTCCTACCTACCTACCTACTCACACAGGAGCCTCAACCTTGGCTGCTGGACAGATCTGTATTCCAATTCCAAACAAAATGCATATATAAAGCATATTATCTTTGTAAGAAATTCTGACCAAAAGGTGACAAAATATACTTTACAGGAGGTGTTTTCATTCAGCTTTTTATATTGTTTTCTAAAGCAGGAGATGTGGAAACCTATCAAGGTATCAGTATAAGGTATCCACAGCCAGAGGAGAGGAGAGGAGAGCAGTCCCTGGATCTGTGGATTACATCTCCACAAGCAGGGAGGGGTTCTGGCAGAAAGTGACAGAATGTAGTTCTGAATGTCCCCCTAGAGGTCCCTTAGGGATTTACACATCAAAACACACAATAGTCATTTCACCCCATCCCCCAGCCAGCTTAGACTACAAAAATGCTTAAAGGGACAACTCATCTCAGACGTTTTTGTACCTCAGAAGTGGTCTCAGTCCACGTTCTAACTAAAGGGAGAACTGAAGTGGTCTCAGTCCATGTTCTGACTAAAGGGAGAACTGAAGTGGTCTCAGTCCATGTTCTGACTAAAGGGAGAACTGAAGTGGTCTTAGGCCACGTTCTGACTAAAGGGAGAACTGAAGTGGTCTCAGTCCACGTTCTGACTAAAGGGAGAACTGAAGTGGTCTCAGTCCACGTTCTGACTAAAGGGAGAACTGAAGTGGTCTCAGTCCACGTTCTGACTAAAGGGAGAACTGAAGTGGTCTCAGTCCACGTTCTGACTAAAGGGAGAACTGTAGTGGTCTCAGTCCACGTTCTGACTAAAGGGAGAACTGTAGTGGTCTCAGTCCACGTTCTGACTAAAGGGACAACTGTCCCTTTTAAAGAAGCACTGTGTCTGAGTAGCATCATAACTTCACAAAGCAGAACAACTCTGTTATTAGCAAATCAAATCAAATTGTATTGGTCATATACACATATTTACCAGATGTTATTGTGGGTGTATCCAAATGCTTTTGTTCCTAGCTCCAACAGTGCAGTAGTATCTAACAATTCACAACAAAACACACATCTAAAAGAAAAAGAATGCAATTAATAAATATATAAATATTAGGACGAGCAATGTCGGTGCGGCATTGACTAAAATACAGTAGAAATGAATATATTACACACATATGAGATGAGTAAAGCAGTATGTAAATATTATTAAACTGACTAGTGTTCCATTATTAAAGTGACCAGTGATTCCATGTCTATGTATTTTGGGCAGCAGCCTCTAAGGTGCAGGGTTGAGTAACCGGGCGGTAGCTGGCTAATGATGGCTATTTAACAGTCTGATGGCCTTAAAATCAAAGCTTTTTTCAGTCTCTCGGTCCCAGCTTTGATGGATCTGTACTGATCTCGCCTTCTGGATGATAGCGGGGTGAACAGGCCGTGGTTCGGGTGGTCGTTGTCCTTGATGGTCTTTTTGGCCTTCCAGTGACAGGTGCTGTAGGTGTCCAGGAGGGCAAGCAGTGTGTCCCCGGTGATGCGTTGGGCAGATTGTACCACCCTCTGGAGAGCCCTGCAGTTACAGGAGGTGCAATTGCCATACCAGGCGGTGATACAGCCCAACAGGATGCTTTCAATTGTGCATCTGTAAAAGTTTCTGAGGGCCTTAGGGGTCAAGCTAAATTTCTTCAGATTCCTGAGGTTGAAGAGGAGCTGTTGCGCTTTCTTCACCACACAGTCTGTGTGGTTGGACCATTTCAGATTGTAAGTGATGTTTCCACCTTCTCCACTGCGGTCCTGTCAATGTGGATAAGGGCATGCTCCTTCTGCTGTTTCCTGAAGTCCACGTTCCAGCTCCATCATTTTGTTAATGTTAAGGGAGAGGTTATTTTTGTGGCACCACTCCGCCAGGGCCCTCACCTCCTCCCTGTAGGCTGTCTCGCCATTGTTGATAATCAGGCCTACTACTGTTGTGCTGTCTGCAATGTTGATGTATGAGTTGGAGGCGTGCGTGGCCATACAGTCATGGGTGAACAGGGAGTACAAGAGGGGGCTGAGAAAGCACCCTGGTGGGGCCCCTGTGTTGAGGATCAGAGAAGTGGAGATGTTGTTCCCTACCTTCACCCCCTGGGGGCCGGCCCGTCAGGAAGTCCAGGACCCAGTTGCACAGGGCGGGGTTCAGACCCAAGGCCCCAAGCTTAATGATGAGCTTGGAGGGTACTATGATGTTGAAGGCTGAGCTACAGTGTCTTGCAAAAGTATTCATCCCCCTTGGTGTTTTTCCTATTTTGTTGCATTACAACCTGAAATGTAAATATATTTTAATTTGGATTTCATGTCATGGACATACACAAAATAGTCCAAATTGGTGAAGTGAAATAAAAAAAGATCTTGTTTAAAAAAATTTTTTTTTTTAAATGGAAAAGTGGTGCGTGCATAAAGTATGTATTCATCCCCTTTGCTATGAAGCCCCTAAAAAGATATGGTGCAACCAATTACCAATTACCTTCAGAAGTCAGAAGTCACATAATTAGTTAAATAAAGTCCACCTGTGTGCAATCTGTGTCACATGATCTGTCACATGATCTCAGTATACATACGCCTGTTCTGAAAAGCCCCATAGTCTGCAACACCACTAAACAAGGGGCACCACAAAGCAAGCGGCACCATGAAGTCCAAAGAGCTCTCCAAATAGGTCAGGGACAAAGTTGTGGAGAAATACAGATCAGGGTTGGGTTATAGAAAAACTTTGAACATCCCACGGAGCACAATTAAATTAAGTATTAAAAAATAGAAAGAATATGGCACCACAACAAACCTGCCAAGAGAGGGTCACCCACCAAAACCAGGCAAGGAGGGCATTAATCAGAGTGGCAACAAAGAGACCAAAGATAACCCTGAAGGAGCTGTAAAGCTCCACAGCGGAGATTGGAGTATCTGTCCATAGGACCACTTTAAGCCGTACACTCCACAGAGCTGGGCTTTACAGAAGAGTGTCCAGAAAAAAGCCATTGCTTAAAGTAAAAATAAGGTACTTCTATCCAATTGAGAATCTGTGGTATGACTTAAAATTGCTGTACATCAGCAGAACCCATCCAACTTGAAGGAGCTGGAGCAGTTTTGCCTTGAAGAATGGGCAAAAATCCCAGTGGCTAGATGTGCCAAGCTTATAGAGACATACCCCAAGAGACTTGCAGCTGTAATTGCTGAAAAAGGTGTCTCTACAAAGTATTTGCTTTCTGGGGGGGGGGGGGGGGGGTGAATAGTTATGCATGTTCAAGTTCTCTGTTTTTTGTCTTTTGTCTTGTTTGTTTCACGATAAAAAATATTTTGCATCTTCAAAGTGGTAGGCATGTTGTGTAAATCAAATGATACAACCCCCCCCAAAATCTATTTTATTTCCAGGTTGTAATGCAACAAGATAGGAAAAATGCCAAGGGTGAATAGTTTCGCAGGCTACTGTATAGACAGTGAACAGCATTCTGATGTAAGTCTTCCTCTTGTCCAGATGGGATAGGGCAGTGTGCAGTGCGATGGCGATTGCATCGTCTGTGGATCTATTGGCGAGGTAAGCAAATCAAAGTGGGTCTAGGGTGTCAGGTAGGGTGGAGGTGATATGATCCTTATCTAGCCTCTCAAAGCACTTCATGATGACATAAGTGAGTGTTACGAGGCAATAGTAAATTAGTTCAGGTGCCTTTGCTTTCTTGGGTAAAGGAACAATGGTGGACATCGTGAAGCATTTTGAAGCAAGTGGGGACAGCAGACTGGGATATGGAGAGACTGAATATGTCCAGCCATCTGGTCTGCGCATGCTCTGAGGACACTGCTAGGGCCGGAAGCCTTGCGAGGGTTAACACGCTAAAATGTCTTACTCACGTCAGCCACGGAGAACGAGAGCCCAGAGTCCTTGGGAGCCACGTCGGTACCACTGTGTTATCTTCAAAGCAGGTGAAGAAGGTGTTTAGCCTGTCTGGCTGGATTTCCCTTTGTAATCCGTGATTGTCTGTAGACCCTGTCACATACATCTTGTCTGAGCTGTTGAATTGTGACTCCAATTTGTCTCTGTACTGACATTTTGCCTGTTTGATTTCCTTACGGAGGGAATAACTGCACCAGGTGTTCCCAACCTTCTTTGACGTTAGATCTACTTTTTCATTTGCCAACCTGATGACATATACCAGTCTCTAAATCTAAACCAACCAACAAAATGTATGAAACGCAAAACAATGAGTATGGACCTGCTGCTATGATACCTACAGTTGAATTCGGAAGTTTGCATACACTATAGCCAAATACATTTAGTTCAGTTTTTCACAATTCCTGACATTTAATCCTAGTAAAAAGTCCCTGTCTTAGATCAATTAGGATCACCACTTTATTTTAAGAATGTGAAATGTAAGAATAATAGTAGAGAGAATTATTTATTTCAGCTTTTATTTCTTTCATCACATCCCCAGTGGGTCAGAAGTGTACATACACTCAATTAGTATTTGGTAGTATTGCCTTTAAATTGTTTAACTTGGGTCAAACGTTTCGGGTAACCTTCCACAAGCTTCCCAAACTAAGTTGGGAGAATTTTGACCCATTCCTCCTGACAAAGCTGGTGTAACTGATTCAGGTTTGTAGGCCTCCTTGCTCGCACACACTTTTTCAGTTCTGCCCACAAATGTTCTATAGGATTGAGGTCAGGTCTTTGTGATGGCCACTCCAATACCTTGACTTTGATGTCCTTAGGCTATTTTGCCACAACTTTGGAAGTGTGCTTCGGGTCATTGTCCATTTGGAAGACCCATTTGTGACCAAGCTTTAACTTCCTGAATGACATCTTGAGATGTTGCTTCAATATATCCACATCATTTTCCTTCTCCATCATTTTCCTTCATTTTGTGAAGTGCACCAGGCCCTCTTGCAGCAAAACACCCCCACAACATGATGCTGCCACCCCCGTGCTTCACAGTTGGGATGGTGTTCTTCGGCTTGCAAGCATCCCCCTTTTCCTCCAAACATAATGATGGTCATTATGGCCAAACAGTTCTATTTTTGTTTCATCAGACCAGAGGACATTTCTCCAAAATGTACGATCTTTGTCCCCATGTGCAGTTGCAAACCGTAGTCTGGCTTTTTTATGGTGATTTTGGAGCAGTGGCTTCTTCCTTGCTGAGCAGCCTTTCAGGTTATGTCGATATAGGACTTGTTTTACTGTGGATAAAAATACTTCTGTACCTGTTTCCTCCAGCATCTTCACAAGGTCCTTTGCTGTTGTTCTGGGATTGATTTGCACTTTTCGCACCAAAGTACGTTCATCTCTAGGAGACAAAACGCGTCTCCTTCCTGAGCGGTATGACGGCTGCATGGTCCCATGGTGTTTATACTTGTGTACTATTGTTTGTACATATGAACGGGGTACCTTCAGGCATTTGGAAATTGCTCTCAAGGATGAACCAGACTTGTGGAGGTCTACAATTTTTTTTCTGAGGTCTTGGCTGATTTCTTTTGATTTTCCCATGATGTCAAGCAAAGATGCACAGAGTTTGAAGCTAGGCCTTGAAATACATCCACAGGTACACCTCCAATTGACTCAAATGATGGCAATTAGCCTATCAGAAGCTTCTAAAGCCATGACATCATTTTCTGGAATTTTCTAAGCTGTTTAAAGGCACAGTCAACTTAGTGTATGTAAACTTCTGACCCACTGGAATTGTGATACAGTGAATTATAAGTGAAATAATCTGTCTGTAAACAATTGTTGGAAAAATTACTTGTGTCATGCACAAAGTAGATGTCCTAACCTACTTGCCAAAACTATAGTTTGTTTTAACAAGACATTTGTGGAGTGGTTGAAAAACTAGTTTTTAATGACTCCATCCCAAGTGTATGTAAACTTCCGACTTCAACTGTATTTGACACCACAAATATAACTTGGACCAATAGCATGTTTTCCACAAATAAGTGCAAATAATTTCATTTCCTATCTTAGTGTGACATTTGGCATTGGGTGGAGGCAAGTCGTTTTTTCGTAGTCAGGGCTGTAGCAGCTTGTTGCAAGTCTCATGCAGGCCACAAGGTGGTCATCCGTCATAGTAGATCTGTACTTGGACTTTATTATCTTCATGTGTGAAAATGCAGACTCACAGAGGTAGGTTGATCCAAAAAGGGCTGATAAGTTGAGAGCACATCTTCTTATGTTGGGATACTTCTCTAGAAGTAGCTCCCAGAACTCTTCCTTCATCTCAGTGGTTGCCCTGGATTTCAGCTGAATGTCATTTTGAAGGGTGAGAATTTCAGTTTCTCCTATAGATGTGTCCAACTGAAAAAGTGATCCCATTTTGGAGGCAATGACTTCCACATTTATGTCTGTGCCAAACGGAAAGCACATGTAAGTGGTAACAGGCTCAAGTGATGCAAAGTCAGTGAAATGACTGTTAAACTCAGCTAAGATGCTCTGGACTTGTGTCACGTAACGTGCTCTGTCAAGGTGTGCTGTATCCTTGCCCGGACGTTCAGGTTCTGAATGCATGTGTTGAAAGAAGTGCAGGTCCTTACCTTGCAGCTTTCTCGTGAGAAGTTGTAGTTTGCATTTAAAAGTGTTCACAGAACAGATCATGTCAATTACATGTTTGCCTTTTCCTTGCAGTTCTACTTTCAATTCATTAATTAAGCATGTAAGTTAGATCAGTGAGAAAAGCTATGCATATTCTGCATGTTTGGAGACCTTGAGAAATCGGTAGTAATGGAGACAAGCTTACAAAAGGGCAGTTGGAATTTGTTATGGGATTCTCATGCAGTGGTGTTTTAAAGGTGGCCGTATCATGGAGTGATTTCAGATGTAATGTTCTGAGACGGGGGTGTACTGTGCTGCTGACTGTGTCAATGTTCATCACATGCAAATACACAGATGCCTGACTGCTTCACAGAACAGGAAAATATAATAATGAGTCAAGAGGAAATGTATCCGGCAGTGCGTGTGTGTGTGTGTGTGAGTGGGTGTGTTAGAGACTCAGAGGAAAATCTCCTGTGATAGTCCCTGTCAAAAAAAGATCTCAAACAAGCAGGCCAGAAAAGAAGTCATGAGGGCAGAGAGATACTTCCTTTAGGAAGGAGCCGACCGACAGCAGCCATAGCCATCCCTCCAAATGTTCCAATTAATCCTTGAATGGCCGACTGATTCCCCATACCTCTTGCCCTCTGGCCCACCTCATAAAACAACTAAACTGGGAGTTTCACAAATAAGTGCATACTATAGGATACCCACAAGCCTCACAGGAGTCATCTGAAGGTAGCCTGGTACCAGTTTAAATAATCATTGGAAGTTTATACAGAAGTATACTGAACAAAAATATAAACGCAACAAGCAACTGAGTTACAGTTCATATATGGAAGTCAGTCAATTTAAAGAAATAAATGATGCCCATAATCTATGGATTTCACATGACTGGGCAGGGGCGCAGCCATGGGTGGGACTGGGAGGGCGTAAGCCCACCCACTTGAGATCCAGGCCCACCCACTGGGGAGCCAGGTCCAGCCAATCAGAAAACATTTTTCACCACAAAAGTGCTTCATACAGACAGAAATTCTCCTCAGTTTTATCAGCTGTCCAGGTGGCTGGTCTCAGACTATCTTATCTTATTTTATAGACTGTATGAAGTAGCTGGATGTGGAGGACCTGGGCTGGCGTGGTTAAACGTGGTCTGTGGTTGTGAGGCTGGTTGGACATACTGCTAAATTCTCTACAACAACGCTGGAGGTAGAGAAATTAACATTCCATTCTCTGGCAACAGTTCTGGGGGACATTCCAGCAGTCAGCATGCCAATTACATGCTCCCTCAAAACTTCAGCCATCTGTGGTATTGTGTTGTGACAAAACAGCACATCGTTGTGGTCTTTTATCTTCCCAAGCACAAGTTGCACCTGTGTAATGATCATGCTGTTTAATCAGCTTCTTGATATTCCACACCTGTTAGGTGGATTGATTGTCTAAGCAAAGGAGAAATACTCTCTAACAGGGATGTAAACAAATTTGTGCACCAAATTTGAGAGAAATTACAGTGGGGGAAAAAAGTATTTGATCCCCTGCTGATTTTGTACGTTTGCCCACTGATAAAGAAAGGATCAGTCTATAATTTTAATGGTAGGTTTATTTGAACAGTGAGAGACAGAATAACAACAAAAATATCCAGAAAAACGCATGTCAAAAATGTTATAAATTGATTTGCATTTTAATGAGGGAAATAAGAATTTGACCCCCTCTCAATCAGAAAGATTTCTGGCTCCCAGGTGTCTTTTATACAGGTAACGAGCTGAGATTAGGAGCACACTCTTAAAGGGAGTGCTCCTAACCGCAGCTTGTTACCTGTAAAAAAGACACCTGTCCACAGAAGCAATCAATCAATCAATCAATCAGATTCCAAACTCTCCACCATGGCAAAGACCAAAGAGCTCTCCATGGATGTCAGGGACAAGATTGTAGACCTACACAAGGCTGGAATGGGCTACAAGACCATCGCCAAGCAGCTTGGTGAGAAGGTGACAACATTTGGTGCGATTATTCGCAAATGGAAGAAACACAAAAGAACTGTCAATATCCCTCGGCCTGGGGCTCCATGCAAGATCTCACCTCGTGGGGTTGCAATGATCATGAGAACAGTGAGGAATCAGCCCAGAACTACACGGGAGGATATTGTCAATGATCTCAAGGCAGCTGGGACCATAGTCACCAAGAAAACAATTGGTAACACACTACGCCGTGAAGGACTGAAATCCTGCAGCGCCCGCAAGGTCCCCCTGCTCAAGAAAGCACATACACATGCCCGTCTGAAGTTTGCCAATGAACATCTGAATGATTCAGAGGACAACTGGTGAAAGTGTTGTGGTCAGATGAGACCAAAATGGAGCTCTTTGGCATCAACTGAACTCGCCGTGTTTGGAGGAGGAGGAATGCTGCCTATGACCCCAAGAACACCATCTCCACCGTCAAACATGGAGGTGGAAACATTATGCTTTGGGGGTGTTTTTCTGCTAAGGGGACAGGACAACTTCACCGCATCAAAGGGACGATGGACAGGGCCTTGTACCGTCAAATCTTGGGTGAGAATATCCTTCCCTCAGCCAGGGCATTGAAAATGGGTCGCTGATGGGTATTCCAGCATGACAATGACCCAAAACACACGGCCAAGGCAACAAAGGAGTGGCTCAAGAAGAAGCACATTAAGGTCCTGGAGTGGCCTAGCCAGTCTCCAGACCTTAATCCCATAGAAAATCTGTGGAGGGAGCTGAAGGTTCGAGTTGCCAAACGTCAGCCTCGAAACCTTAATGACTTGGAGAAGATCTGCAAAGAGGAGTGGGACAAAATCCCTCCTGAGATGTGTGCAAACCTGGTGGCCAACTACAAGAAACGTCTGACCTCTGTGATTGCCAACAAGGGTTTTGCCACCAAGTACTATGTCATGTTTTGCAGAGGGGTCAAATACTTATTTCCCTCATTAAAATGCAAATCATTTTATAACATTTTTGACATGCGTTTGTCTGGATTTTTTGTTGTTATTCTGTCTCTCACTGTTCAAATAAACCTACCATTAAAATTATAGACTGATCATTTCTTTGTAAGTGGGCAAACGTTCAAAATCAACAGGGGATCAAATACTTTTTTCCCCCACTGTAGCTTTTGTGCGTGTGGAACAATTCTGTGATATTTTATTTCAGCTCATGAAATATGGGACCAACAATTTACATGTTGTATTTATATTTTTGTCCAGTATAGTTTAGTGACATACAGTACCAGTCAAAAGTTTGGACACACCTACTCATTCCAAGGTTTTTCTTTATTTGTGCTATTTTCTACATAGGAAATATGAAATAACACATATGGAATAGTGAAGTAACCAAAAAAGTATTAAAAAAATATATTTTATATTTGAGATTCTTCAAAGTAGAAACCTTTGGCTTGATGACAGCTTTGCACACTCTTGGCTTTCTCTCAACCAGCTTCGTGAGGTAGTCACCTGGAATGGATTTCTATTAACAGCTGTGCCTGTTAACCTGTTAGGGCTAGGGGGTAGTATTTGCACGGCTGGATAAAAAAAATTTACCCGATTTAATCTGGTTACTAATCCTACCCAGTAACTAGAATATGCATATACTTATTATATATGGATAGAAAACACTCTAAAGTTTCTAAAACTGTTTGAATGGTGTCTGTGAGTATAACAGAACTCATTTGGCAGGCAAAACCCTGAGACATTTTCTGACAGGAAGTGGATACCTGATGTGTTGTATTACCTTTAAACCTATCCCATTGAAAAACACAGGGGCTGAGGAATATTTTGGCACTTCCTATTGCTTCCACTAGATGTCACCAGCCTTTACAAAGTGTTTTGAGTCTTCTGGAGGGAGATCTGACCGAACAAGAGCCATGGAACGATGATGTCCCATTAGACACCTGGCGCGCGAGTTCATGTTGGGTACCCTCGTTCCAATACGTTATAAAAGAGTATGCATTCGTCCACCTTGAATATTATTCATGTTCTGGTTAAAAAAGGCCCTAATGATTTATGCTATACAACGTTTGACATGTTTGAACGAACGTAAATATATTTTTTCCCCTCGTTCATGACGAGAAGTCCGGCTGGCTTAGATCATGTGCTAACAAGACGGAGATTTTTGGACATAAATGATGAGCTTTTTTGAACAAAACTACATTCGTTATGGACCTGTGATACCTGGAAGTGACATCTGATGAAGAGAATCAAAGGTAATGGATTATTTACATAGTATTTTCGATTTTAGATCTCCCCAACATGACGTCTAGTCTGTATCGCAACGCGTATTTTTCTGGGCGCAGTGCTCAGATTATTGCAAAGTGTGATTTCCCAGTAAGGTTATTTTTAAATCTGGCAAGTTGATTGCGTTCAAGAGATGTAAATCTATAATTCTTTAAATGACAATATAATATTTTACCAATGTTTTCTAATTTTAATTATTTAATTTGTGGTGTTGACTTGACTGCCGGTTATTGGAGGGAAACGATTTCCTCAACATCAATGCCATAGTAAAACGCTGTTTTTGGATATAAATATGAACTTGATAGAACTAAAAATGCATGCATTGTCTAACATAATGTCCTAGGAGTGTCATCTGATGGAGATTGTAAAAGGTTAGTGCATCATTTTAGCTGGTTTTATGGTTTTGGTGACCCTGTCTTTGAATTGACAAAACATTACACACAACTCTTGTAAATGTACTGTCCTAACATACTCTAAATTTATGCTTTCGCCGTAAAACCTTTTTGAAATCGTAAAACGTGGTTAGATTAAGGAGATGTTTATCTTTCAAAGGGTGTAAAATAGTTGTATGTTTGAAAAATTTGAATTTTGACATTTATTTGGATTCAAATTTGCCGCTCTTGAAATGCACCTGCTGTTGATGGAGTGCACCACGGGGGGGACGCTAGCGTCCCACCTAGCCCATAGAGGTTAAGGTGGCTAGTGATACATTACATCACGGTGATGCGTTGTGCAGACCTCACTACCCTCTGGAGAGCCTTCCGGTTATGGGCGGAGCAGCTGCCGTACCAGGCGGTGATACAGCCCAACAGGATGCTCTCGATTGTGCATCTGTAAAAGTTTGAGTGTTTTTGGTGACAAGCCGAATTTCTTCAGCATCCTGAGGTTGAAGAGGCGCTGCTGCGCCTTCTTCACCACGCTGTCTGTGTGGGTGGACCATTTCTTTTTGTCCGTGATGTGTACGCCGAGGAACTGAAAACTCTCCACCCTCTCCACTACTGTTCCGTCAATGTAGATAGGGGGCTGCTCCCTCTGCTGTTTCCTGAAGTCCACGATCATCTCTTTTGTTTTGTTGACATTGAGTGCGAGGTTATTTTCCTGACACCACACTCCGAGGGCCCTCACCTCCTCCCTGTAGGCCGTCTCGTTGCTGTTGGTAATCAAGCTGACCACTGTAGTGTCATCTGCAAACTTGATGATTGAGTTGGATGCGTGCATGGCCACGCAGTCATGGGTGAACAGGGAGTACAGAAGAGGGCTAAGAACGCACCCTTGTGGGGACCCAGTGTTGAGGATCAGCGGGGTGGAGATGTTGTTACCTACCCTCACCACCTGGGGGCGGCCCGTCAGGAAGTCCAGGACCCAGTTGCACAGGGCGGGGTCGAGACCCAGGGTCTCGAGTTTACTGACGAGTTCGAAGGGTACTATGGTGTTAAATGCTGAGCTGTAATCGATGAACAGCATTCTTACATAGATATTCCTCTTGTCCAGATGGGTTAGGGCAGTGTGCAGTGTGATGGCGATTGCGTCATCTATGGACCTATTGGGTCGGTAAGCAAATTGGAGTGGGTCTAGGGTGTCAGGTAGGGTGGAGGTGATATGGTCCTTGACTAGTTTCTCAAAGCACTTCATGATGACAGAAGTGAGTGCTACAGGGCGGTAGTCATTTAGCTCAGTTACCTTAGCTTTCTTGGGAACAGGAACAATGGTGGCCCTCTTGAAGCATGTGGGGACAGCAGACTGGGATAAGGGTCTGCGCATGCTCTGAGGACGCGGCCGGGGATGCCGTCTGGGCCAGCAGCCTTGCGAGGGTTAACACGTTTAAAAGTTTTACTCACGTTGGCTGCAGTGAAGGAGACCCCACAGGTTTTGGTAGCGGACCGTGTTAGTGGCACTGTATTGTCCTCAAAGCGAGCAAAACATTTTTTTGGTCTGTCTGGGAGCAAGGCATCGTGATCCGCGATGGGGCTGATTTTTCTTTTGTGGTCCGTGATTGACTGTAGACCCTGCCACATACCTCTCATGTTTGAGCCGTTGAATTGCAACTCCACTTTGTCTCTGTACTGACGCTTAGCTTGTTTGATTGCCTTGCGGAGGGAATAGCTACACTGTTCATATTCGGTCATGTTTCCGGTCACTTTGCCCTGATTAAAAGCAGTGGTTTGCGCTTTCAGTTTTGCGCGAATGCTGCCATCAATCCACGGTTTCTGGTTGGGGAATGTTTTATTAGACGCTGTTGGTACGACATCACCGATGCACTTGTTAATGAACTCGCACAAAGAAGATGACAAAGTTAACCACATCTCAAATGCCTCAGACATGATGAAAACAAGGACAGATTTCCCCAGGGTGAAAATCCCTTTAATTAGGGCTAGGCCCCTTTTTTTCTCAATTTCCGCCTAACTGACATGCCCAGAGTAAACTGCCTGTTGCTCAGGCCCTGAAGCCAGGATATGCATATAATTGGTACCATTGGAAATAAAACACTTTGAAGTTTGTAGAAATGTTAAAATAATGTGGGAGACTATAACACAATAGATATGGTAGGAGAAAATCCAAAGAAAAACCAACCAGAATAAAAAAATGGTGAGCCCATGCTCTTACAATGGAAAGTATAGGGTCAAACTGAATTCTAGCTTCCAGCATGCAATTCCCATGGCTTCCACAGGGTGCCAGCAGTCTATGTTCAAGATTCCAGGCTTGTAACTTCCAAAACGAATAAGAAATATGAGTTTTAGTACAAGGACACAGTCTTGGAATTTCGTGTTTGGGCGCACGATGAAGACAAGACGCACCTGCTAATATCGGTTTCCTATTGAACATAGTCCTTTCCCTAAGAAATATAAAATTTTGATTACATTTCAGGGTATCTGAGGAGTCAATAGAAATGTATTTTGACAAAGTTAAGCAGTAGATTTTCGGATTCCTTTCTCTGCATGTTGAACGAGTGGATTACTCAAATCGATGGCGCCAACTTAACAGACTTTTTGGGAAAAAAATAAAGATTTTATCTAACAAAACGACACAACATTCTATAGCTGGGACCCTTTGGATGACAAATCAGAGGAAGATTTTCAAAAAGTAAGTGAATATTTAATCGCTATTTGTGAATTTCTGAAACCTGTGCCGATGGAAAAATATTTTGCTGTGGGGCGCCGTCCTCAAACAATTGCATGGCATGCTTTCGCTGAAATGGCTACTGTAGATCGGACTACGTGTCACGTCCTGACCAGTATAGGGGTTATTTGTTATTGTAGTTTGGTCAGGACGTGGCAGAGGGTATTTGTTTTATGTGGTTCGGGGTGGTGGTTTGTTTAGAAGGGTGTTTGATTTATTATTTCCGGGCTTTGGGTTATGTTCTATGTTTTTTGTATTTCTATGTTCTTTCTAGTTTAATATTTTCTGTGTTAGGTATTGGGTGTTGGACTCTCAATTGAAGGCAGGTGTTTGTAGTTGCCTTTGATTGAGAGTCCTATAATTAGGGATGTGTTTTGTTTGTTAATTGTGGGTAGTCGCACTGCTGTTGTAAGTATAGCCTGTAAAACTGTCGGTCTGTCGTTCTTTGTTTTTCTCGTGTTCACATTTATTTAATAAATATATATGATGAACATGCAACCCGCTGCGCCTTGGTCCTCTGTGTAACGGCTGTTACACAGTGTAGATAGATTAGCAAGAATTTAAGCTTTCAACTGATATAAGACACTTGTATGTACCTAAATGTTTAATATCCATCATTTTTATGATTATTTATTTGAATTGTGCACCCTCCAGTTTCACCGGAAGTTGATTTGATTTATATAGATTTGATTTTAAAATAAACCCTCCCCTTGACTGAAATTGAAAAAGCATGACCCTCCCCCATTTTCTTCCAGGTAAACATTATGGCTTTAATTGTTGGTCTCTCAGGCAGAACGTTTAACTCTGGAGCTTTCAAGGTAAATGTTAGCTTGCTTGATAACTACAAAATGTTAAAGCACTCTGGCTTGAATTCAATCGTGAACATTGCTGAGTATTAAACAAAGTATAATATATTGAGCGTCAATGTTGTCAGGGTATATGCATTATGTAGCAAGATAGCTAGCTACCTATATGAGAACGACGTCACAGCCCTGAACATAGAACGGATAGATTTCCATTGAGGACATACTGCTTTCTCGCTTTGATTTAGACCAGGGATGGGCAACTTTGACGTGGGGGGCGCTAAAAGATCTGAACCCATTATTGAATGGCTGCAGTGGCTCGTACCCACATCCATACCCACACATGCAGTCTGGCTCGAGCATTGTGGGAAATTTAGTTTTGAATTACGTCAACAACACCTTTCTCGGATATTCAAATGGAACTTCTATGTCATCTTTCTCTGTCATTCGAGTGTCACTGTTGACAACTTAGTGTAATTTCTTCTTAAAGAATCCTTACGGGAGAATGCTAAATATCGATCCGTCCTTCCAGCAAGAAAACTAGTGAGCAGATCCCGGCGCCATCTGCTGACTATTTAGAGAATTTTATTCGCAACTGGTGTGCCACATTTCGTTACTTAATATGGAGTATTGACGGAGAAATGACGAGGGGAAAAAACTCACTTTAACATGCATTGCTGGCTCAAAACCTATTTTTACATACATTAAAACCATTTGGTTTGACTGTTTGTCTGATGTCAGTCTCAGAGCTGGCAAAAGAGACAGTTTCCCAGCCTCTCTCTCTCTCTCGCTCTCTGTGTCTCTCTGTCTCTCTCTCTCTTTTACTCTCGCTCTCTCCATCCCTCTCTACCCTCTAACCCTTCCTCACCAGACTCAACCCCAGCTCCCGGGAAGGGAAGGGAGGGGAGTGGCGGAGAGGAGAGGAGGGGAGAAGCACACTGGGCCAGGGGGAGCTGAGCAGTGTGTGTGTCCTGCACCCAGGAACTTCAGCCCTCAGCTCTCTCAGCTCAGCGACTGATTAACTATTTAGAGGCTTAGATTAAGAACACAGTGAATAATTGAAGTGTGAGAGGGGGTGAGATACAGAATAGGAGGTACACTAACGCTTCTGTAGGCAACTGGAACTAGCATATGGAGAACGAGAGGTAGAGTAAGAAAAAACGAAAATCAGGATTTTCCACAAAAACAGAATTCAGAAACACAAATATAAATTCACCCTGTAAAACACCATAATTGAACACACTAAAAATTACACCTACCTTGGTCTGACCATATCTGCATCAGGAAACTTTAATATGGCAGTGAATGCACTCAAAGAAAAAGCCCGCAGAGCATTGTATGCAATAAAAATGAAATTATTCAAAATCAACATACCAATTAGAATTTGGACCAAAATATTTGACAGTGTAATCCTACCAATAGCTCTTTACGGAAGTGATGTTTGGGGGCCACTCAATAAACTGGACTTTAAAATGTGGGACAAACATCCAATTGAAGCCCTACATGCAGAATTCTGTCGGAAAATTCTACAAGTCCAGAGAAATAAACCAACTCATGCATGTAGGGCAGAATTGGGCCGCTCTCCAGTGGTAATGAAAATACAGAAAAGATCATACATTTTTTGGCTACATCTAAATTCAAGTCCAAATTCAAGTCTGCAATTTAAAGCACTTCAAACCCAAGAGCTGAGCCCAGAAACGAGCCCTCTCAGTCAGCTGGTGTTGGACATAACCAACCAAGCTGACACCAGCACTGCTTCAAAAGAAAGAATTCCAATAAACAAATCATGAACCAATCAAAGGATTCATATTTACAACATTTGGAAAAACGAAACAAAATCCCAAAGCCGACTAAATTGCTATCTGTCCCTAAACAGAGAATAGGAACTGGCTGATTATCTCAGAGATACTGTCAGTGATACGAAACAGAAACAGATCCTTACCTAGTACAGGCTGAGTGACCATCAATTGGCAAAAGAAACCGGTAGACATAAAAAGACATGGCTACCCAAAGAGGAGCGTGTATGTGGTCACTGCAAGAGAGGGGAGGCAGAGACAGAGATGCGCTTTCTCCTTTACTGTGATAAATATGCCTCACAAAGAGATTCATTATTCACAGAAATGACTACATTTATTCAACATTTTAACTTATTAAACCCAGAGGAAAAACAAAAAATATGTCATAGATGTTGAAGCCGTGTTGAATGGACCAAACTGCAGGCGGAATGTGGATACTCATCTTTTAATGTAAAGAATAATACATTAAAGCAAAGTATACACAGGAAACCAATAAACACAAAACTCACGACAGGCTTACTACAAACAAAAGGACTAGCAGTGTTAGCACAACCATCCACAAACCCAAGTGACAAACATACTCCTAAATATATGACTCCCAATCAGGAACAACGATCCCCAGCTGTTCCTGATCAGGAGTCACAAGACTAACCCAGAAACAGACATACTAGACAACACATACAGACTTCTTCTGCCACATCCTGACCAAAATACTACACCACTACTCCCTCTGCTGGTCAGGACGTGACACAAACACCAAATTGAGACTCTACATGCAGAATTCTGCAAAAATTTCCTCAGTGTACAACGTAGGACACCAAATAATGCATGCAGAGAAGAATTAGGCCGATACCTGATAATTATCCAAATCCAGAAAAGAGCCGTTAAATTCTACAACCACCTAAAAGGAAGCGATTCCCAAACCTTACGTAACAAAGCCATCACCTACAGAGAGATGAACCTGGAGAAGAGTCCCCAAAGCAAGCTCGTCCTGGGGCTCTGTTCACAAACACAAACACACCCCACAGAGCCCCAGGACAGCAACACAATTAGACCCAACCAAATCATGAGAAAACAAAAAGATAATTACTTGACACATTGGAAAGAATTAACAAAAAAACTGAGAACACTAGAATGCTATTTGGACCTAAACAGAAAGAACACAGTGGCAGAATACCTGAGCACTGTGACTGACCCAAACTTAAGGAAAGCTTTGACTATGTACAGACTCAGTGAGCATAGCCTTGCTATTGAGAAAGGCCGCTGTAGGCAGACCTGGCTCTCAAGAGAAGACAGGCTATGTGCACACTGCCCAAAAAATGAGGTGGAAACTGAGCTGCACTTCCTAACCTCCTGCCCAATGTATGACCATATTAGAGACACATATTTCCCTCAGATTACACAGATCCACAAAGAATTCGAAAAACAAACCCGATTTTGATAAACTCCCTTATCTACTTGGTGAAATATCACAGTGTGCCATCACTGCAGCAAGATTTGTGACCTGTTGCCACAAGAAAAGGTCAACCAGTGAAGAACAAACACAATTGTAAATACAACCCATATTTATGCTTATTGATTTTCCCTTTTGTACATTAACCATTTGTACATTGTTACAACACTGTATATAGACATAATATGACATTTGTCATGTCTTTATTATTTTGAAACTTCTGTATGTTAAATGTTTACTGTTAATTTTTTTGTTTATTTGACTTTTGTATATTATCTACCTAACTAGCAATGTTCACATACGTTTCCCATGCTAATAAAACCTCTTGAATTGAATAGAGAGAGAGAGAGAGAGAGAGAGAGAGAGAGAGAGAGAGAGAGAGAGAGAGAGAGAGAGAGAGAGAGAGAGAGAGAGAGAGAGAGAGAGAGAGAGAGAGAGAGAGAGAGAGAGAGAGAGAGAGAGAGAGAGATTCCAAGAGTACAGTGGTCTCCATCATTGTTGGGAAATGGAAAAATATGGAACTATCCAGACTCTGCCTAGAGCTGGCCTTCTGAACAAACTGAGCAACCAGGCATCCTTGATGAGAATCTTCTTCAGATTGCAAACGACCTTAGACTGGGGGCGAAGATTTACGTTCCAACAGGACAATGACCCCAAGCATAAAGCCAGAACAAGAATGTGAAAGTCCTTGAGTGGTCCAGCCAAAGCCCAGACTTGAATCCCAATGCAAATATGTGGAAAGACTTGAAGATTGCTGTTCACCGCCAATGCCCATCTAACTTAAAAGCTGCAATGAAGAATGTGAGAAAATCCCCAAAGCTGTACAAAGCTGATACAGACATACCCAAGACGACTCAAAGCTGATACAGACATACCCAAGATAACTTAAAGCTGATAGAGACATACCCAAGATGACTCAAAGCTGATACAGACATACCCAAGACGACTTAAAGCTGATACAGACTTACCCAAGATGACTCAAAGCTGTAATTGCTGCCTACAAAATGCTTCTACAAAATATTGACTCAGGGGTGTGAAAACACGATGAAGACAAGACGCACCTGCTAATATCGGTTTCCTATTGAACATAGTCCTTTCCCTAAGAAATATAAAATTTTGATTACATTTCAGGGTATCTGAGGAGTCAATAGAAATGTATTTTGACAAAGTTAAGCAGTAGATTTTCGGATTCCTTTCTCTGCATGTTGAACGAGTGGATTACTCAAATCGATGGCGCCAACTTAACAGACTTTTTGGGAAAAAAATTAAGATTTTATCTAACAAAACGACACAACATTCTATAGCTGGGACCCTTTGGATGACAAATCAGAGGAAGATTTTCAAAAAGTAAGTGAATATTTAATCGCTATTTGTGAATTTCTGAAACCTGTGCCGATGGAAAAATATTTTGCTGTGGGGCGCCGTCCTCAAACAATTGCATGGCATGCTTTCGCTGAAATGGCTACTGTAGATCGGACTACGTGTCACGTCCTGACCAGTATAGGGGTTATTTGTTATTGTAGTTTGGTCAGGACGTGGCAGAGGGTATTTGTTTTATGTGGTTCGGGGTGGTGGTTTGTTTAGAAGGGTGTTTGATTTATTATTTCCGGGCTTTGGGTTATGTTCTATGTTTTTTGTATTTCTATGTTCTTTCTAGTTTAATATTTTCTGTGTTAGGTATTGGGTGTTGGACTCTCAATTGAAGGCAGGTGTTTGTAGTTGCCTTTGATTGAGAGTCCTATAATTAGGGATGTGTTTTGTTTGTTAATTGTGGGTAGTCGCACTGCTGTTGTAAGTATAGCCTGTAAAACTGTCAGTCTGTCGTTCTTTGTTTTTCTCGTGTTCACATTTATTTAATAAATATATATGATGAACATGCAACCCGCTGCGCCTTGGTCCTCTGTGTAACGGCTGTTACACAGTGTAGATAGATTAGCAAGAATTTAAGCTTTCAACTGATATAAGACACTTGTATGTACCTAAATGTTTAATATCCATCATTTTTATGATTATTTATTTGAATTGTGCACCCTCCAGTTTCACCGGAAGTTGATTTGATTTATATAGATTTGATTTTAAAATAAACCCTCCCCTTGACTGAAATTGAAAAAGCATGACCCTCCCCCATTTTCTTCCAGGTAAACATTATGGCTTTAATTGTTGGTCTCTCAGGCAGAACGTTTAACTCTGGAGCTTTCAAGGTAAATGTTAGCTTGCTTGATAACTACAAAATGTTAAAGCACTCTGGCTTGAATTCAATCGTGAACATTGCTGAGTATTAAACAAAGTATAATATATTGAGCGTCAATGTTGTCAGGGTATATGCATTATGTAGCAAGATAGCTAGCTACCTATATGAGAACGACGTCACAGCCCTGAACATAGAACAGATAGATTTCCATTGAGGACATACTGCTTTCTCGCTTTGATTTAGACCAGGGATGGGCAACTTTGACGTGGGGGGCGCTAAAAGATCTGAACCCATTATTGAATGGCTGCAGTGGCTCGTACCCACATCCATACCCACACATGCAGTCTGGCTCGAGCATTGTGGGAAATTTAGTTTTGAATTACGTCAACAACACCTTTCTCGGATATTCAAATGGAACTTCTATGTCATCTTTCTCTGTCATTCGAGTGTCACTGTTGACAACTTAGTGTAATTTCTTCTTAAAGAATCCTTACGGGAGAATGCTAAATATCGATCCGTCCTTCCAGCAAGAAAACTAGTGAGCAGATCCCGGCGCCATCTGCTGACTATTTAGAGAATTTTATTCGCAACTGGTGTGCCACATTTCGTTACTTAATATGGAGTATTGACGGAGAAATGACGAGGGGAAAAAACTCACTTTAACATGCATTGCTGGCTCAAAACCTATTTTTACATACATTAAAACCATTTGGTTTGACTGTTTGTCTGATGTCAGTCTCAGAGCTGGCAAAAGAGACAGTTTCCCAGCCTCTCTCTCTCTCTCGCTCTCTGTGTCTCTCTGTCTCTCTCTCTCTTTTACTCTCGCTCTCTCCATCCCTCTCTACCCTCTAACCCTCCCTCACCAGACTCAACCCCAGCTCCCGGGAAGGGAAGGGAGGGGAGTGGCGGAGAGGAGAGGAGGGGAGAAGCACACTGGGCCAGGGGGAGCTGAGCAGTGTGTGTGTCCTGCACCCAGGAACTTCAGCCCTCAGCTCTCTCAGCTCAGCGACTGATTAACTATTTAGAGGCTTAGATTAAGAACACAGTGAATAATTGAAGTGTGAGAGGGGGTGAGATACAGAATAGGAGGTACACTAACGCTTCTGTAGGCAACTGGAACTAGCATATGGAGAACGAGAGGTAGAGTAAGAAAAAACGAAAATCAGGATTTTCCACAAAAACAGAATTCAGAAACACAAATATAAAATTCACCCTGTAAAACACCATAATTGAACACACTAAAAATTACACCTACCTTGGTCTGACCATATCTGCATCAGGAAACTTTAATATGGCAGTGAATGCACTCAAAGAAAAAGCCCGCAAAGCATTGTATGCAATAAAAATGAAATTATTCAAAATCAACATACCAATTAGAATTTGGACCAAAATATTTGACAGTGTAATCCTACCAATAGCTCTTTACGGAAGTGATGTTTGGGGGCCACTCAATAAACTGGACTTTAAAATGTGGGACAAACATCCAATTGAAGCCCTACATGCAGAATTCTGTCGGAAAATTCTACAAGTCCAGAGAAATAAACCAACTCATGCATGTAGGGCAGAATTGGGCCGCTCTCCAGTGGTAATGAAAATACAGAAAAGATCATACATTTTTTGGCTACATCTAAATTCAAGTCCAAATTCAAGTCTGCAATTTAAAGCACTTCAAACCCAAGAGCTGAGCCCAGAAACGAGCCCTCTCAGTCAGCTGGTGTTGGACATAACCAACCAAGCTGACACCAGCACTGCTTCAAAAGAAAGAATTCCAATAAACAAATCATGAACCAATCAAAGGATTCATATTTACAACATTTGGAAAAACGAAACAAAATCCCAAAGCCGACTAAATTGCTATCTGTCCCTAAACAGAGAATAGGAACTGGCTGATTATCTCAGAGATACTGTCAGTGATACGAAACAGAAACAGATCCTTACCTAGTACAGGCTGAGTGACCATCAATTGGCAAAAGAAACCGGTAGACATAAAAAGACATGGCTACCCAAAGAGGAGCGTGTATGTGGTCACTGCAAGAGAGGGGAGGCAGAGACAGAGATGCGCTTTCTCCTTTACTGTGATAAATATGCCTCACAAAGAGATTCATTATTCACAGAAATGACTACATTTATTCAACATTTTAACTTATTAAACCCAGAGGAAAAACAAAAAATATGTCATAGATGTTGAAGCCGTGTTGAATGGACCAAACTGCAGGCGGAATGTGGATACTCATCTTTTAATGTAAAGAATAATACATTAAAGCAAAGTATACACAGGAAACCAATAAACACGACACTCACGACAGGCTTACTACAAACAAAAGGACTAGCAGTGTTAGCACAACCATCCACAAACCCAAGTGACAAACATACTCCTAAATATATGACTCCCAATCAGGAACAACGATCCCCAGCTGTTCCTGATCAGGAGTCACAAGACTAACCCAGAAACAGACATACTAGACAACACATACAGACTTCTTCTGCCACATCCTGACCAAAATACTACACCACTACTCCCTCTGCTGGTCAGGACGTGACACAAACACCAAATTGAGACTCTACATGCAGAATTCTGCAAAAATTTCCTCAGTGTACAACGTAGGACACCAAATAATGCATGCAGAGAAGAATTAGGCCGATACCTGATAATTATCCAAATCCAGAAAAGAGCCGTTAAATTCTACAACCACCTAAAAGGAAGCGATTCCCAAACCTTACGTAACAAAGCCATCACCTACAGAGAGATGAACCTGGAGAAGAGTCCCCAAAGCAAGCTCGTCCTGGGGCTCTGTTCACAAACACAAACACACCCCACAGAGCCCCAGGACAGCAACACAATTAGACCCAACCAAATCATGAGAAAACAAAAAGATAATTACTTGACACATTGGAAAGAATTAACAAAAAAACTGAGAACACTAGAATGCTATTTGGACCTAAACAGAAAGAACACAGTGGCAGAATACCTGAGCACTGTGACTGACCCAAACTTAAGGAAAGCTTTGACTATGTACAGACTCAGTGAGCATAGCCTTGCTATTGAGAAAGGCCGCTGTAGGCAGACCTGGCTCTCAAGAGAAGACAGGCTATGTGCACACTGCCCAAAAAATGAGGTGGAAACTGAGCTGCACTTCCTAACCTCCTGCCCAATGTATGACCATATTAGAGACACATATTTCCCTCAGATTACACAGATCCACAAAGAATTCGAAAAACAAACCCGATTTTGATAAACTCCCTTATCTACTTGGTGAAATATCACAGTGTGCCATCACTGCAGCAAGATTTGTGACCTGTTGCCACAAGAAAAGGTCAACCAGTGAAGAACAAACACAATTGTAAATACAACCCATATTTATGCTTATTGATTTTCCCTTTTGTACATTAACCATTTGTACATTGTTACAACACTGTATATAGACATAATATGACATTTGTCATGTCTTTATTATTTTGAAACTTCTGTATGTTAAATGTTTACTGTTAATTTTTTTGTTTATTTGACTTTTGTATATTATCTACCTAACTAGCAATGTTCACATACGTTTCCCATGCTAATAAAACCTCTTGAATTGGAGAGAGAGAGAGAGAGAGAGAGAGAGAGAGAGAGAGAGAGAGGAGAGAGAGAGAGAGAGAGAGAGAGGAGAGAGAGAGAGAGAGAGAGAGAGAGAGAGAGAGAGAGAGAGAGAGAGAGAGAGAGAGAGAGAGAGAGAGAGAGGAGAGAGAGAGAGAGAGAGAGAGAGAGAGAGAGAGGAGAGAGAGAGAGAGAGACGAGAGAGAGAGAGAGAGAGGACAGACAGACAGACAGACAGACAGACAGACAGACAGACAGACAGACAGACAGACAGACAGACAGACAGACAGACAGACAGACAGACAGACAGACAGACAGACAGACAGACAGACAGACAGACAGACAGACAGACAGACAGACAGACAGACAGACAGACAGACAGACAGAAACAGTGAGAGAGAGAGAAATAGACAGAAACAGTGAGAGAGAGAGAAATAGACAGAAACAGTGAGAGAGAGAGAAATAGACAGAAACAGTGAGAGAGAGAGATTTGTTTCCTGAGGGTTAAATGTTCTTGAAATGCAATCATCATTTCACAATGTGAATATGCAAAGCGTCTTAATATGATAAGGGTTTCTGTCCCGTCACTAATAAGACAGAATCTGCAGCCAGACGCTTCGCATTGATTAGGTTACAAAATGAGGAGATTATCCAATCAGGGGATGGCAGCAGATGAGAAAGAGACACTTCCCTTCCTGAGCGGAAGAGAACAGTGCTCTAGTCAGCTAATTTCAAACAACAGATGACAGAATACAGCAGATAAGTAGGCCACCCAGCTCCACTAGCTTACCAAAACCTTTAAATAAAAGATAGATAGACTATACCGAAAGAGGTTCCTCCCCTGTTCAGACAGCCTATCAAACCTTTAAACAAGAGCTAGATAGTACCGAAGTAGGTTCACACCCTCTTCCAATATATAGCCTATCAAACCTTTCAACCAAATACAGATAGCCTATAATGAAGTAGGTTCCACCTCCTGTCCAGATAGCCTATCAAAGAACCAGGGCTACAGTTGAAGTCAGAAGTTTACATAGACTTAGGTTGGAGTCATTAAAACTCGTTTTTCAACCACTCCACAAATTTCTTGTTAACAAACTATAGTTTTGGCAAGTCGGTTAGGACATCTACTTTGTGCATGACACAAGTAATTTTTCCAACAATTGTTTACAAACAGATTATTTCACTTATAATTCACTGCATCACAATTCCAGTGGGTCAGAAGTTTACATACACTAAGTTGACTGTGCCTTTAAACAGCTTGGAAAACTCCAGAAAATGATGTCATGGCTTTAGAAGCTTCTGATAGGTAATTTACATAATTTGAATCAGTTGGAGGTGTACCTGTGGATGTATTTCAAGGCCTAGCTTCAAACTCTGTGCCTCTTTGCTTGACATCATGGGAAAATCAAAAGAAATCAGCCAAGGCTTTAGAAAAAAATTTGTGGAGTGGTTGAAAAACTAGTTTTAATGACTCCAACCTTGCTCCTTGGGAGCAATTTCCAAATGCCTGAAGGTACCACGTTCATCTGTACAAACAATAATACGCAAGTATAAACACCATGGGATCATGCACCCGTCATACTGCTCAGGAAGGAGACGCGTTCTGTCTCCTAGAGATGAACGTAGTGTGGTGCGAAAAGTGCAATTAATCACAGAACAATAGCAAAGGACCTTGTGAAGATGCTGGAGGAAACAGGTAAAAAAAGTATCTATATCCACAGTAAAACGAGTCCTATTTTGACATAACCTGATTGGCCGCTCAGAAAGGAGACGCGTTCTGTCTCCTAGAGATGAACGTAGTTTGGTGCGAAAAGTGCAAATCAATCACAGAACAACAGCAAAGGACCTTGTGAAGATGCTGGAGGAAACAGGTAAAAAAGTATCTATATCCACAGTAAAACGAGTCCTATTTTGACATAACCTGATTGGCCACTCAGAAAGGAAGAAGCCACCATAAAAAGCCAGACTACGGTTTGCAAGTGCACATGGGACAAAGATAGTACTTTTTGGAGAAATGTCCTCTGGTCTGATGAAACAAAAATAGAACTGTTTGGCCATAATGACCATTGTTATGTTTGGAGGAAAAAGGGGGATGCTTGCAAGCCGAGAACACCATCCCAACTGTGAAGCACGGGGGTGGCAGCATCATGTTGTGGGGGTGCTTTGCTACAGGAGGGACTGGTGCACTTCACAAAATATGTGGCTTCATTAGGAAAGAAAATGATGTAGATATATTGAAGCAACATCTCAAGACATCAGTCAGGAAGTTGGTCGCAAATGGGTCTTCCAACTGGACAATGACCCCAAGCATACTTCCAAAATTGTGGCAAAATGGCTTAAGGACAACAAAGTCAAGGTATTGGAGTGGCCATCACAAAGCCCTGACCTCAATCATACAGAAAATGTGTGGGCAGAACTGAAAAAGGAGGCGTACAAACACGACTCAGTTACACCAGCTCTGTCAGGAGGAGGAATGGGCCAAAATTCACCCAACTTACTTTGGGAAGCTTGTGGAAGGCTACCTGAAATGTTTCACCCAAGTTAAACAATTTAAAGGCAATGCTACCAAATACTAATTGAGTGTATGTAAACTTCTGACCCACTGGGAATACGGTGAAAGAAATGAAAGCTGAAATAAATCATTCTTTCTACTATTATTCTGACATTTCACATTCGTAAAATAAAGTGGTGATCCTAACTGACCTAAGACAGGGAATTTTTACTAGGATTAAATGTCAGGAATTATGAAAAACGGAGTTTATATGTATTTGGCTAAGGTGTATGTTAACTTCCGACTTCAACTGTATATGTGACCCTATACTGTCTCCATGTGGGAGGATAGGAAGAGGTGGAAGAGGAAGAGGATAGGAAGAGGTGTCACTGATGTTTGTGGTCACTGAGAGAAATGTAGTGCTTTCTTCTCAGAACACTTGACCCATGTAATACACTTTCCATTCCAAGTTGGAGTAAAGTCCAGGCCTTTATTCATGTAATACCCTCTCCATTCCAAGCAGGAGTAAAATCCAAGCCTTGATTCTAGTTTGGTCAATTCAGTTGTTTGGACATGATTTAAAAAGTAAACACACCTGTCTATATAAGGTCCCACAGTTGACAGTGCATGTCAGAGCAGAAACTATACCATGAAGTCCAAGGAACTGTCCATAAATCTCTGTGACAGAATTGTGATGAGGCATATATCTGGGGAAGGGTAAAACATATCTGGTTAAGGGTATAAAACAATTTCTAGAGTATAGAAAGTTTCCAAGAGTACAGTGGTCTCCATCATTGTTGGGAAATGGAAAAATATGGAACTATCCAGACTCTGCCTAAAGCTGGCCTTCTGAACAAACTGAGCAACCAGGCATCCTTGATGAGAATCTTCTTCAGATTGCAAATGACCTTAGACTGGGGGCGAAGATTTACGTTCCAACAGGACAATGACCCCAAGCATAAAGCCAGAACAACAATGTGAAAGTCCTTGAGTGGTCCAGCCAAAGCCCAGACTTGAATCCCAATGCAAATATGTGGAAAGACTTGAAGATTGCTGTTCACCGCCAATGCCCATCTAACTTAAAAGCTGCAATGAAGAATGTGAGAAAATCCCCAAAGCTGTACAAAGCTGATACAGACATACCCAAGACGACTCAAAGCTGATACAGACATACCCAAGATAACTTAAAGCTGATACAGACATACCCAAGATGACTCAAAGCTGATACAGACTTACCCAAGATGACTCAAAGCTGTAATTGCTGCCTACAAAATGCTTCTACAAAATATTGACTCAGGGGTGTGAAAACTTGTGCAAAATTGATATTTCTGTATTTCAGTTTCAATACATTTTCAAACATGTCTAAAAACATGTTTTTACTTTGTCATGATGGGGTTTGTGTGTAGATGGGTGAGAAAATAAATACATTTAACTCATTTTGAATTCAGGTTGTAACAAAACAAAATGTGGAATAATTCAAGGGGTATGAATACTTTCTGAAGGCACTGTGTGTGTTATTGCCCTGAGCGTTTGTACTGTATGTGTTATTGCCTTGTAATTGTTAATGCCCTGACACAAATTAACCGTAGCATTCCCGCATTGTGAGTGACCGGCTATCAGACCATGTCAGCGGTTGTGTCCCAATTGACTCCCTATTCCCCCTCTGTGCCATGGTCAAAAGTAGTGCACTATAAAAGGAATAGGGTAGCATTTGGGTAACAACCTGTGTCTCTGGTGAGCTGTGGAAAGCAACACTGAAAACTCTAACAATGAACAGCAACTGACCTCACACTGCTACAGCAGACAGAAGTAGGTCACACACCTACACACACACACACACACACACACACACACACACACACACACACACACACACACACACACACACACACACACACACAAAAAAAAATAAAAAAAATACAACAACTGCAGTCAGAAGAACTAATCTTCCCAGGTACTCTCTGTAGATAGGCCAGGTACCACTTGTGGATAGGCCGGGTACCCCCTGTGATAGGCCAGGTAACCCTTGTGGATAGGCCAGGCACCCCAGCATGAGTTGAGAAACACTTGTGAAGAGTGAGGAACACATTCAACGAGACATAGTTTAAGAGCTTTAATCTTCTGTGTCCGAATATCCCCAATATTTTCCTGTGAAGGGAGAGAGAGACGTTCATTCAAGGTTCATTCACAAGGAAAGTGAGGAGATAAAACACAACAATGAGTACGGTGAGACAAAAACTACTCAGTATGTGGAACTCTCAACAGAGGAGCAACATTCTAATGCTGAACTCTCAGCAGAGGAGCAACATTCTAATGCTGAACTCTCAACACAGGAGCAACATTCTAATGTGGAACTCTCAACAGAGGAGCAACATTCTAATGCTGAACTCTCAACACAGGAGCAACATTCTAATGGGGAACTCTCAACAGAGGAGCAACATTCTAATGCGGAACTCTCAACAGAGGAGCAACATTCTAATGTGGAACTCTCAACAGAGGAGCAACATTCTAATTCATGCTCTTGCGTTCTGTCCCTTTTGAGAAATGCTGTCAGTGATGCAATGTGAATGGTTAGTCACTTAATGCTGTTCATCCATCCCCCTGCCAGATGATGTGAAGTCCAACTGAGATTCTGTAGACCTGGGCTGCCTAACAATGATCTACCCTGCTCCCTGAAGTGTCCACTTGTTCATTCCCCCTCAGTGGGCTGGCGTAGGCATGGGCTGGATAGAGTTTTCACCATGTATTCCACACCAGTCAATTCCTTTCAAATCCATGAGGAGGCTGTCAATGATTTGATTCCCTGATTCCCTAGATGGCTCAGCCAGCTGGCAATACAACAGTATGCTAGCACTTTTGCCTTGCTTCATATACCTGTCTTGCTAAAAACCAATCCGCCACACTGCATTGATAGAATGGCATGAAATCTCATCAACAAGAACAACATTTTGAGTGTACGCTGGCCAGCTACTCATTTCTCTGTCACAAGAGACTACATGTTATGTGATGAGTCCTTGTAGATTCTATTAAAGCATGGCTACACTTCATCCATGACTCTGAACATACAGTATTCAAAGTCATCCAGGCAAGACAATGTATGAGCCACAGCCACTCCAGCCAAGTCTCTATTCAATGTCTGAGGAGGAGAGGAAGTGAGGAGGAGAGGAAGAGAGGTGGAGAGGAGGAGAGGTGGAGAGGAGGAGAGGAAGAGAGGTAGAGAGGAGAAATAGAGAGGAGGAGAGGAGGAAAGGAAGAGAGGTGGAGAGGTGGAGAGGAGGAGAGGAAGAGAGGTATAGAGGAGAAAAAGAGAGGTGGAGAGGAAGAGAGGAAGAGAGGTAGATAGGAGAAAAAGAGAGGAGGAGAGGAGGAGAGGAGGAGAGAGGTCGCTACACTATCAGATACTGTGTGAACTCACTCTAACCATCTCAGTCTGACCATCATATCCTCCCTATACAAACCCATTCAAGCAAGACAATATGAACCATTCCAGGCCAAGTCTCTCTCTTGAGTGTGTAGAGGGGAGGGTGCAGCAGCTGATTCCTATTGAGAGGAGAGAGCAGTAGCAGCTGGGGCCTACTGAGAGGAGAGAGCAGTAGCAGCTGGGTCCTATTAAGAGGAGAGAGCAGTAGCAGCTGGTTCCTACTGAGAGGAGAGAACAGAAGCAGCTGGTTCCTACTGAGAGGAGAGAGCAGTAGCAGCTGGGTCCTACTGAGAGGAGAGAACATTAGCAGCTGGTTCCTACTGAGAGGAGAGAGCAGTAGCAGCTGGGTCCTACTGAGAGGAGAGAGCAGTAGCAGCTGGGGCCTACTGAGAGGAGAGAGCAGTAGCAGCTGGTTCCTACTGAGAGGAGAGAGCAGTAGCAGCTGGGGCCTACTGAGAGGAGAGAACAGAAGCAGCTGGGTCCTACTGAGAGGGGAGTGCAGTAGCAGCTGGGGCCTACTGAGAGGAGAGAACAGTAGCAGCTGAGTCCATTTGAGAGGAGAGAGCAGTAGCAGCTGAGTCCATTTGAGAGGAGAGAGCAGTAGCAGCTGGGTCCTATTGAGAGGAGAGAACATTAGCAGCTGGGGCCTACTGAGAGGAGAGAGCAGTAGCAGCTGGGGCCTACTGAGAGGAGAGAGCAGTAGCAGCTGGGGCCTACTGAGAGGAGAGAACATTAGCAGCTGGTTCCTACTGAGAGGAGAGAGCAGTAGCAGCTGGGTCCTACTGAGAGGAGAGAGCAGTAGCAGCTGGGGCCTACTGAGAGGAGAGAGCAGTAGCAGCTGGTTCCTACTGAGAGGAGAGAGCAGTAGCAGCTGGGGCCTACTGAGAGGAGAGAACAGAAGCAGCTGGGTCCTACTGAGAGGGGAGTGCAGTAGCAGCTGGGGCCTACTGAGAGGAGAGAACAGTAGCAGCTGAGTCCATTTGAGAGGAGAGAGCAGTAGCAGCTGAGTCCATTTGAGAGGAGAGAGCAGTAGCAGCTGGGTCCTATTGAGAGGAGAGAACATTAGCAGCTGGGGCCTACTGAGAGGAGAGAGCAGTAGCAGCTGGGGCCTACTGAGAGGAGAGAGCAGTAGCAGCTGGGGCCTACTGAGAGGAGAGAACATTAGCAGCTGGGTCCTACTGAGAGGAGAGAGCAGTAGCAGCTGGGGCCTATTGAGAGGAGAGAGCAGTAGCAGCTGGGGCCTACTGAGAGGAGAGAGCAGTAGCAGCTGGGGCCTATTGAGAGGAGAGAGCAGTAGCAGCTGGGGCCTACTGAGAGGAGAGAGCAGTAGCAGCTGGGTCCTACTGAGAGGAGAGAACAGTAGCAGCTGGGGCCTACTGAGAGGAGAGAGCAGTAGCAGCTGGGTCCTACTGAGAGGAGAGAGCAGTAGCAGCTGGGTCCTACTGAGAGGAGAGAGCAGTAGCAGCTGGGGCCTATTGAGAGGAGAGAGCAGTAGCAGCTGGGGCATACTGAGAGGAGAGAACAGTAGCAGCTGAGTCCTATTGAGAGGAGAGAACAGTAGCAGCTGGTGCCTACTGAGAGGAGAGAGCAGTAGCTGCTGGGCCCTACTGAGAGGAGAGAGTGCAGCAGCTGGGCCCTACTGAGAGGAGAGAGAGCAGCAGCTGGTTCCTACTGAGAGGAGAGAGCAGTAGCAGCTGGTTCCTACTGAGAGGAGAGAGACAGCAGCAGCTGGTTCCTACTGAGAGGAGAGAACAGTAGCAGCTGGGGCCTACTGAGAGGAGAGAGCAGTAGCAGCTGGTTCCTACTGAGAGGAGAGAGAGCAGCAGCTGGTTCCTACTGAGAGGAGAGAGAACAGCAGCTGGTTCCTACTGAGAGGAGAGAGCAGCAGCAGCTGGTTCCTACTGAGAGGAGAGAACAGTAGCAGCTGGGGCCTACTGAGAGGAGAGAACATTAGCAGCTGGTTCCTACTGAGAGGAGAGAGAGCAGCAGCTGGGTCCTACTGAGAGGAGAGAACATTAGCAGCTGGTTCCTACTGAGAGGAGAGAGTGCAGCAGCTGGTTCCTACTGAGAGGAGAGAACATTAGCAGCTGGGGCCTACTGAGAGGAGAGAGTGCATCAGCTGGTTCCTACTGAGAGGAGAGAACATTAGCAGCTGGGGCCTACTGAGAGGAGAGAGAACGGCAGCTGGTTCCTACTGAGAGGAGAGAGCATTAGCACCTGGGGCCTACTGAGAGGAGAGAGTGCATCAGCTGGTTCCTACTGAGAGGAGAGAGTGCATCAGCTGGTTCCTTCTGTCTGCAGTACACTACACGTTTTCATGCAAATTTTTTCACTTGAGAAACATTGCTCCAAACACCTTAGCTGGATGTACAGTTGCACCACTAAGACCTACTCTGCAGAAATGTCACAATTAATTACAGATTTCTTGATTTATCTTCGATTAATTCAGACTATTTTGAGGAAGTGTTACTGGCTATGTTGTTGCCACGGTGGCTCAAGATGGACAAACAATAGTAATATTGCTGCTTTTCAAATTTTAAGCCGTGTTCTGCTAGGAACAAACCGAACCTACACCTCTAACACCAGTAGTTCACACACACACACACACACACACACACACACACACACACACACACACACACACACACACACAGTCTCCTCTGTTCTAGTGGACCTCAGGCATATTCCCAGTCGTATTGTGACTTCCTCTGTTCGCTTAGCTAACTGCCAATCATCATCTTCTAGTCTCGAGGTAAGCCACGAGATGAAAGTGCACATTCGCTTTGCGCTGTGATATTTATTTGTGTCTGTAAAAATCTATAGAAACCCTGGTAAGGGGTTCAAGTCATACCTGCGACAGCAGGTATAATGCCGAAGATCATGCAGCTGCTTTCCTAGTGAAGAGAGTTTGTGTCTCGTTCTGACACAAACTGGCAGCTGATAATATATATGTTTTTCTATTTACTAAAACAATTCTGATAATGTCTGGGTCAATCAAATCAAATCAAATTGTATTGGTCACATGCACATGGTTAGCAGATAGTAATGGGAGTGTAGCTAAATGCTTGTGCTTCTAGTTCCGACAGCGCAGTAATATATAACAAGTAATCTAACAATTACACAACAACTACCTAATACACACAAATCTAAAGGGATGGAATAAGAATATGTACATATAAATATATGGATGAGCAATGGCCGAGCGCCATAGGCAAGATGCAATAGATGGTATAGAATACAGTATATACATATGAGATGAGTAATGTAGGATATGTAAACATTATTAAAGTGGCATTATTTAAAGTGACTAGTGATCCATTTATTAAAGTGGCCAATGATTTGAGTCTGTATGTAGGCAGCAGCCACTCTATGTTAGTGATGGCTGTTTATTAACAGTCTGATGGCCTTGATATAGAAGCTGTTTTTCAGTCTCGGTCCCAGCTTTGATGCACCTGTACTGATCTTGTCTTCTGGATGATAGCGGGGTGAACAGGCAGTGGCTCGGATGGTTGTTTATCTTTTTGGCCTTCCTGTGACATTGGGTGCTGTTGGTGTCCTGGAGGGCAAGTAGTTTGTGCAGACCGCACCACCCTCTGGAGAGCTTTGCGTTTGTGGGCGTTGCACTTCCCGTGCAAGGCGGTGATACAGCCCGACAGGATGCTCTCAATTGTGCATCTGTACAAGTTTATGAGGGTTTTAGGTGACAAGCCACATTTCTTCAGCCTCCTGAGGTTGAAGTGGCGCTGTTCTTCAATACGCTGTCTCTGTAGGTGGTCCATTTCAGACCGTCAGTGATGTATACGCCGAAGAACTTGAAACTTTCCACCTTCTCCACTGCTGTCCCGTCAATGTGGATGGGCGGATGCTCCCTCTGCTGTTTCCAGAAGTCCACGATCAGCTCCTTTGTTTTGTTGATGTTGAGTGAGAGGTTGTTTTCCTGACACCACACTCTGAGTGCCCTCACCTCCTTCCGTTATGCCGTCTCGTCATAGGTGGTGATCAAGCCTACTACTGTTGTGTCATCTACAAACTTGATGATTGAGTTGGAGGCGTGCATGGCCACGCAGTCATGGGTGAACAAGGCGTACAGGAGGGGGCTGAGCAAAAAAAACCTTGTGGGGCCCCAGGGTTGAGGATCAGTGAAGAGGAGATGTTGTTTCCTACCTTCACCACCTGGGGGCAGCCCGTCAGGAAGTCCAGGAGGCTCTACAAAGTATTGACTTTGGGGGGGTGAATAGTTATGCACGTTCAAGTTTTCAGTTTTTTGTCTTATTTCTTGTTTGTTTCACAATAAAAAATATTTTGCATCTTCGAAGTGGTAGGCATGTTGTGTAAATTAAATGATACAAACCCCCACAAAAATATATTTTAATTCCAGGTTGTAAGAGAACAAAATTTGAAAAATGCCAAGGGGAGTGAATACTTTTGCAAGCCACTGTATCATCCGCTGCAATTGGAGAAATGAATGGTAAAGCAATGCTGCTTTGAAAATATGTGAACTTGTTTTCACTTTTAAGATTATGTGGGATTTTCACACTCACTAGAGAGATCTTCTATGTCCACACCTACCTCTTCAGCCTTTCTTCGCTGGCAATGTGCTGTTTGTGAGATATTGATGACAATAACGAGACTGAGCCCTAGCACTAGTCACGGTGCATGGGGACTGTGTGTGTGTGTGTGTGTGTGTGTGTGTGTGTGTGTGTGTGTGTGTGTGTGTGTGTGTGTGTGTGTGTGTGTGTGTGTGTGTGTGTGTGTGTGTGTGGGGGGGGGGGGGGAAGTTTGTTTGTACGGAATGCACACGCTATACACCGTCCAACCAAATGCTTACATTCAGGTTCCTTCTGAACAGTGCAACAACAATAAGAAGTAATACAAGATAAGACACACTCTAGTTTGTGCATGTGTGTTTATGTATAACATAGTGTGTTATATCACACCATATAAACAAAGCAGTCAGTCAGATAAATCAACCTACTCAGATAACGACAGTCAGTCAGATAAAGACAGTCAGTCAAATAGAGACAGTCAGACAGATAAAGACAGTCAGTCAGATAGTGACAGTCAGACAGATAAAGCCACTTATTCAGATAAAGACAGTGAGTCAGATAAAGACAGTCAGACAGATAAAGACAATCAGTCAGATAATGACAGTCAGACAGATAATGACAGTCAGTCAGATAAAGACAGTCAGTCAGATAAAGCCACTCAGTCAGATGATGTCATGCACTAGGGCTTCCACCTTAGCTCGTGTTCCCTACATGACAGTATAGACATGGGTTGAGTACCAAATGACACCCTATACCCTGTATAGTACATTTCTTCTTACCAGGGTCCATAGGGCTCTGGTCAAAACTAGTGCAGTATTTGAGTGTGAATGTTTAAACGTTAAAACGTTTAAAACGAAATCGGGATGTTATCATTAAGAAAAAATGACTGTAATGTTAGTAGGAGATATGAATCTTTAAAATAATTTGCTGTGGATTTAAAGTCCTCTGCACGTCACCGTCGTTAACATTTGGAAAAATGACAGATAAAAGGCAAGTGACAGAACAGCCTACTCTCTGCCCCGAGTCAGTAAACATTTGATGAGAAAATGTGAAGAATTCCATCTCCTCCCACTACCGGCCACAGGGCTTCCTCTCACCACCATAGGTGAATAGGAATGGGCTGCAATTTGGTACGCAGTCAGTATTGTTTATTACGATCCAGGAATATCCCTCAGCAACATGTACAGACTGTATGACTGAGTACACAGTACGTAGTGATACACATTCAGAACTGTGAATATGACTGAATATATTGTATACTACATATTCAGAACTAGGAATATGACAGAATTTTTTTATATTTTACCTTTATTTAGCTAGGCAAGAAGAACAAATTCTTATTTTCAATGACAGCCTAGGAACAGTGGGTTAACTGCCTTGTTCAGGGGCAGAACAACAGATTTTGTACCTTGTCGATTTGATCTTGCAACCTTTTGGTTACTAGTCCAACGCTCTAACCACTAGGCTACGCTGCCGCCCCAGCATGACACTACATATTCAGAAATGTAAATATGACTGAATACATATATAATGCAACATATGTTGAGGAATTCACTACAGAGTTAGTTTAGCTGTAATAAAACTATGCCAGACATGCTGTGTGACAACTTGTCTCAAACAGTCGATCACCAGGCCCCCACTGGGACATTTCAGAAATAGCTTTTTATCATTCTTAAGCGCCTCAGCAGTGTCACATTTAGTTTTCATTAAGGCTTAAAAATATATTTTTTATTTTTTTATTTTATTTCACATTTATTTAACCTTTATATACATAGTAACAGACAGACAGTTACCCGGGACCATAATCTCAGCGTCTCAGAGTATGAATTCTGATATAGGATCAGTTTAGCCTTTTAGAGCATAATGAATAAGATTATATGGACAGATCCTAGATCAGCATTCCTACTCTGAGACACAACGTAAATATGGGCTCAGAATCAAATGTACTGTCTCTACTAGTGAAAATGTCTGATGGCAGGTAGCTAGTGATCTGCTCGTTATGGCTGCAGGGTGGGGACACAGGCCCTGCAGCCAAGTGTCATTCAACTGACACTTATCCAGAGCCACTTCCAGGTAGTGCATTCATCTTAAGATAGCTAGTTGAGAAAACCACATATCACAGTTATTGTAAGTACATTTTCCCCTCAATAAAGTAGCTATCAGCAAAGTCAGAGCTACTGTAGTAAGAAAAGACATGACTCTGCCCTGGGAGCAGACAGACCTGCTGGGTAGAAGATACTCCCCTCCCTCCCTCCCTCCATCCCTCCCAGCAGGCATGCTCCTGGGGGCAGAGAGCACGTGTCCCTCCCTGCAGCTCCATGCCCATCTGAGAAACCCTTCTGAGCCCTGTGCTGCACCCCATACCTGCAGCACTAATGAGATGATTAAATCACCACCAGGAGGGGACGTTTTAGGCGACACTAGTATCAGCTACGCTCCCTGCACTCCTCTGTACCTCTCCTGCAACCTCCAACCCACACCGGCACTAATGGTGTGATTCAATCAGCTACAGTAGAGGACGTTTTAGAGGAAAGAATTAAAGGGATCGTTCACCAAAATTTCAAAATTACAGATTGGTTTCTTTACCCTGTAGGATTGCTGTACGATTGCTGGCGTACTTTGTCCATAGACTGCTTACAGGATAAGGAAACCAATGTGTCATGTTGTAATTTGGGTAAGCTATCCCTTTAAATCTCTAGACACAGGTAGATACCCTCCTTGCAAACCTCTAACTGTCCCTCTGAACTTCATGCTCTGTTCCTGCAGTGATGTAATGGCAGAAGATAAGGACTCTAGACACATATAGCAGGTACCCTCCCTGCACCCGTCTGTACCCCTCTGAGCCCCTCTCTCACCCTCCGCTCCAATCCTGCAATGCTCCAATGGTGTGATTTAAAAAAAAGCTTGTGTAGGGGACGTTTTTGGGGCATCCCTCTAACTGGGACCCTCCTGCATCCTCCACTCTGTACATCCAGTGCTGTAATGGCCTGTGATGAGCAAAGATGGCAGCTTCGCTTCTAGTCCTTAGGAAACTGTCCAGAATTTAGTTTTTTTATGTATTATTTGTTACATTGTTAGCCCAGAAAACCTTAAGTGTTATTAAATACAGCCGGGAAGAACTATTGGATATCAGAAATACGTCAACTTACCAGCACAACCAGCACTACAACCAGGAATACGACTTTCCCAAAGCGGATCCTTTATCTGCACCTCCCAGGGCATTTGAACTGATTCCAGAGGCCGACCCAAAACAACGCCGTCAGAGGAGAGGGTGCCGGAGCGGTCTTCTAGTGAGGCTACGGATGCGCGCACACCACCCACCGCTTCCGAGTATATTACTCACTAATGTCCAGTCCCTAGAACCTCTTACATCTAGATGTTCCGCTAGCGGAACACCGCTCCAATATCCAATGAAAGGGCGTGGCGCGAATTACAAATTCCTCGAAAATCCGAAAACTTCCATTTTTCAAACATATGAATATTTTACACCATTTTAAAGACAAGACTCTCGTTAATCTAACCACACTGTCTGATTTCAAAAAGGCTTTACAACGAAAGCAAAACATTAGATTATGGCAGGAGAGTATCCAGCCAGAAATAATCAGACACCCATTTTTCAAGCTAGCATATAATGTCACAAAAACCAAAACCACAGCTAAATGCAGCACTAACCTTTGATGATCTTCATCAGATGACACTCCTAGGACATTATGTTATACAATACATGCATGTTTTGTTCAATCAAGTTCATATTTATATCAAAAACCAGCTTTTTACATTAGCATGTGACGTTCAGAACTAGCATACCCACCGAACACTTCCGGTGAATTTACTAAATTACTCACGATAAACGTTCACAAAAAAATAACAATTATTTTAAGAATTATAGATACAGAACTCCTTTATGCAATCGCAGTGTCCGATTTTAAAATAGCTTTTCGGTGAAAGCATATTTTGCAATATTCTGAGTAGATAGCCCGGCCATCACAGGCTAGCTATTTTGACACCCACCAAGTTTGGTACTCACCAAACTCAGATTTACTATAAGAAAAATTGGATTACCTTTGCTGTTCTTCGTCAGAATGCACTCCCAGGACTTCTACTTCAACAACAAATGTTGGTTTGGTTCCAAATAATCCATAGTTATATCCAAATAGCGGCGTTTTGTTCATGCGTTCAAGACACTATCCGAAGGGTAACGAAGGGTGAAGCGCCGGCGCATATCGTGACAAAAAAATTCAAAATATTCCATTACCGTACTTCGAAGCATGTCAAACGCTGTTTAAAATCAATTTTTATGCAATTTTTCTCGTAAAATAGCGATAATATTCCGACCGGGAGTCGTTGTTTTCGTTCAAAGACTGAAAATGTCAAATGGACTCTTCATGGCCTGTCTCATTGTTCTCAGATCGACCACTATCCAAATGCGCTACTGTTTTTCAGCCATGGACTGCAGAGTTATCATTCAACGTTCTGGCGCCTTCTGAGAGCCTATGGGAGCCTTAGAAAGTGTCACGTTACAGCAGAGATCCTCTGTTTTCAATAAAGAGGCTAAAGAAGGCCAAGAAATGGTCAGAGAGGGCACTTCCTGTTTGGAATCTTCTCAGGTTTTGGCCTGCCATATGAGTTCTGTTATACTCACAGACACCATTCAAACAGTTTTAGAAACTTTAGGGTGTTTTCTATCCAAATCAAACAATTGTATGCATATTCTAGTTTCTGGGCAGGAGTAATAAACAGATTAAATCGGGTACGTTTTTTATCCGGCCGTGAAAATACTGCCCCCTATCCATAACAGGTTAAAACCTCTTGGGGCTAGGTGGGACGCTAGCGTGCCACCCGTGGTGCACTCCATCAACAGCAGGTGCATTTCAAGAGCGGCAAATTTGAATCCAAATAAATGTCAAAATTCAAATTTTTCAAAAATACAACTATGTTACACCATTTGAAAGATAAACATCTCCTTAATCTAACCACGTTTTACGATTTCAAAAAGGTTTTACGGCGAAAGCATAAATTTAGAGTATGTTAGGACAGTACATTTACAAGAGTTGTGTGTAATGTTTTGTCAAGTCAAAGACAGGGTCACCAAAACCATAAAACCAGCTAAAATGATACACTAACCTTTTACAATCTCCATCAGATGACACTCCTAGGACATTATGTTAGACAATGCATGCATTTTTAGTTCTATCAAGTTCATATTTATATACAAAAACAGCGTTTTACTATGGCATTGATGTTGAGGAAATCGTTTCCCTCCAATAACCGGCAGTCAAGTCAGCGTCACAAATTAAATAATTAAAATTAGAAAACATTGGTAAAATATTATATTGTCATTTAAAGAATTATAGATTTACATCTTTTGAACGCAATCAACTTGCCAGATTTAAAAATAACCTTACTGGGAAATCACACTTTGCAATAATCTGAGCACTGTGCCCAGAAAAATACGCGTTGCGATACAGACTAGACGTCATGTTGGGGAGATCTAAAATCGAAAATACTATGTAAATAATCCATTACCTTTGATTCTCTTCATCAGATGTCACTTCCAGGTATCACAGGTCCATAACGAATGTAGTTTTGTTCAAAAAAGCTCATCATTTATGTCCAAAAATCTCCGTCTCGTTAGCACATGATGTAAGCCAGCCGGACTTCTCGTCATGAACGAGGGGAAAAAATATATTTCCGTTCGTTCAAACATGTCAAACGTTGTATAGCATAAATCATTAGGGCCTTTTTTAACCAGAACATGAATAATATTCAAGGTGGACGAATGCATAGCCTTTTATAACGTATTGGAACGAGGGTACCCAACATGAAGTAGCGCGCCAGGTGTCTAATGGGACATCACCGTTCCATGGCTCTTGTTCGGTCAGATCTCCCTCCAGAAGACTCAAAACACTTTGTAAAGGCTGGTGACATCTAGTGGAAGCAATAGGAAGTGCCAAAATATTCCTAAACCCCTGTGTTTTTCAATGGGATAGGTTTAAACTCAATACAACACATCAGGTATCCACTTCCTGTCAGAAAATGTCTCAGGGTTTTGCCTGCCAAATGAGTTCTGTTATACTCACAGACACCATTCAAACAGTTTTGGAAACTTTAGAGTGTTTTCTATCCATATATAATAAGTATATGCATATTCTAGTTACTGGGTAGGATTAGTAACCAGATTAAATCGGGTACATTTTTTTTATCCAGACGTGCAAATGCTGCCCCCTAGACCCAACAGGTTAACGAAGTTGACGAAATCAGGGCAAGAGTTGCTTTCCAAAGAGATATCCGGGATTGTAACATACTTTGTTTCACGGAAACATGGCTAGCTGGGGCCATGCTGTCGGAGTCAGTACAGCCAACGGGATTTTCAGTGCATTGCGACGACAAGAATAAACATCTCTCCGGATAAGAAGAAGGGCGGGGGTGTATGTTTCATGGTTAATGACTCATGGTGCAATTATAACAACAAACAGGAACTCAATACCTTTTGTTCACCTGACCTAGAATTCCTCACAATCAAACGCCGACCGTATTATCTCCCAATAGAAGTCTCCTCGTCACAGCAGTGTATATCCCCCCGCAAGCAGATACCAAGACGGCCATCAAGGAACTTCACTGCATTTATTGTAGCTGGGGATTCTCTTGAAACGCTGGTCCCGTATGCGGGATCAACATCCAGCGAAAAATCAGAGAGCCATATTCATAACCTAACCATAACCAAATCTAATAATTTCTGTTTCTCAAACATAGGACTATTTTACACCGTTTTATAGATACACTTCTCCTGAATCGAACCACGTTGTCCGATTTCAAAAAGGCTTTACAGCAAAAGCAAAACATTACATTATGTTAGGAGAGTACATCGTCAAAATAGCCACACCGCCATTTTCCGACCAACCACATGCATCACAAATAACCAAAAAACAACTAAATGAAGCACTAACCTTTGACAATCTTCATCAGATGACACTCCTAGGACATCATGTTACACAATACATGCATTCTTTTGTTCGATAAAGTTAATATTTTTATATAAAAACAGCATTTTGGGGCTGTTCACCTGACTGCATGGCCATGCACGCCTCCAACTCAATCCTCAAGTTTGCAGACGACACAACAGTGGTAGGCGTGATTACCAACAACAACGAGACAGCCTACACAGAGTAGGTGAGGGCCCTCGGAGTGTGGTGTCAGGAAAATAACCTCTCACTCAATGTCAGCAAAACAAAAGAGATGATCGTGGACTTCAGGAAGCAACAAAGGGAGCACCTCCCCCATCCACATCGATGAGACGGCAGTGGAGAAGGTGGAAAGTTTTAGTTTCCTGAGTGTACATATCACCGACAAACTGAAATGGTCCACGAACACAGACAGTGTGGTGAAGAAGGCACAACAGCACCTCTTCAACCTCAGGGGGCTGAAAAAAATGTGGCTTCTCACCAAAAACCCTCACTAACTTTAACAGATGCACAATCAAGAGAATCCTGTCGGGCTGTAGCACCGCCTGGTACGGCAACTGCACCGCCCACAACCGCAGGGCTCTCAAGAGGGTGGTGCGGTCTGCACAACGCATCACTGGGGGCAAACTACCTGCCCTCCAGGACACTTACACCACCCGATGTCACAGGAAGGCCAAAAAGATCATCTAGGACAACAACCACACGAGCCACTGCCTGTTCACCCTGCTATCATCCAGAACGTGAGGTCAGTACAGGTGCATCACAGCTGGGACAGAGAGATTGAAATAGAGCTTCTATCTCAAGGCCATCAGATTGTTAAACAGCCATCACTAGCACAGAGAGGCGGCTGCCTACCTTCAAACTTGATATCATTGGCCACTTTAATAAATGGAACACTAGACACTTTAATAATGTTTACATATCTCACATTACTTATCTCATATGTACCGTATACTGTATCCCACAATATCTATTGCATCTTAGCCGCTCTGTCACTGCTCATCCATATATTTTATACTTATATATTCTTATCCCAGTCCTTTACTAGATTGTGTGTATTAAGTTTTGTTGTGGAATTGTTATATATCACCTGTTAGACACTGCTGCAATGTCGGTCGGATCCAGAAGCATAAGCATTTCGCAACAATCGCAATAACATCTGCTAACCATGTGTATGTGACCAATACAATTTGATTTGATTTCATCACCGGGCCACACAGCCACAGCACCATACAGCACCCCACTGTACAATACACCTGCAGTATGGTGGCCCGCTACACTGGCAGAGGAAGGTAGGTACACTCCAACCCCCCTGTACCCCTCTGCACCCCTCCTTTCACCCTCTGTTCCTCACCTGCAGTGCTCTAATGGCCTGTGAGGAGCAGGAATCACCGGGCCACACCGCCAGCCACAGCACCATACGGCACCCCGCCGTGCGCCTGCAGGCTCTGCAACTCTAATATGCCTTTCTCTGCACCGCTACCACTCCTTTCTGTCCCTGTCCCGACTCCCCAGCTCTCGCTAGCTGCCTCCTTGGATAGATTTACATTACATCGTGTCCCAAACTGAGAAGAGAGCTGAGAACAGGCTCATTTACAGCTCAACCATGACTCCTCTTTCTTCAGAAGAACAGAGGTATCCATGAATGTATTAACCGCTACTCTTCTCTCACGTTCAGTACTCAAATGTGTCACAGAGTTAACTTCCTTTCCCTTTCTCTGGAAGAGATGAAGCCCCCCCATCTCTGTATACACACACACACACATACATATATATACTAAATACTAAAAAAAAAATTCTAGGGAGGGGCTGTACAGTCATTGCTTTTGTCCAATCACAATGCAACTTAGGTTTTGGGTTACACAGCTAAGAGGTGAAAAAGGCAATGGTTGTGGAATGTACTATTGAAATTACTTAAATTGACTGATTTCCATATACAGTGTATTGGGAAAGTATTCAGACCCTATGATTTTCCCACATTTTGTTACGTTACAGCCTTATTCTAAAATCAATTAAATTAAATGTTTTTCTCATCGGTTTACCATACAATGATAAAAATGAAAACAGGTTTTTAGAAATTTTTGCAAATGTACAATATTAAAAATAAAAAACAGAAATAGCTTATTTGCATAAGTATTCAGACCATTTACTATGAGACTCGAAATTGAGCTCAGTTGCATCCTGTTTCCACTGATCATCCTTGAGATGATCAGTGGAAACAACTTGATTGTTGTCCATCTGTGGTATATTCAATTAATTGGACATGATTTGGAAAGGCACACACCTGTCCATATAAGGTCCCACAATTGACAGTGCATGTCAGAGAAACAACCAAGCTATGAGGTTGAAGGAATTGTCCGTAGAGCTCCGAGACAGGATTGTGTTCGAGGCACAGATCTGGAGAAGGGTACCAAAAAATATCTGTAGCATTAAAGGTCCCCAAGAACACGGTGGCCTCCATCATTCTTAAATGGAAGAAGTTTGGAACCACCAAGACTCTTCCTAGAGCTGTCCGGGGGAGGTGGGTCTTAGTCAGGGAGGTGACCAAGAACCCGATGGTCACTCTGACAGAGCTCTAGAGTTCCTCTGTGGAGATGGGAGAACATTCCAGAAGGACAACCATCTCTGTAGCTCTCCACCAATCAGGTCTTTATGGTAGAGTGGCCAGACGGAAGCCACTCCTCAGTTAAAGGCACATGACAGCCAGCTTGGAGTTTGCCAAAAAGCCACCTAAAGGACTCTCAGAAAATGACAAACAAGATTCTCTGGTCTTATTAAACCAAGATTCAACTCTTTGGCCTGAATGCCAAGCGTCACGTCAGTAGGAAACCTGACACCATCCCTACGGTGAAGCATGGTGGTGGCAGCATCATGCTGTGGGGATATTTTTCAGCAGCAGGGACTGGGAGACTATTCAGGATCAAGGGAAAGGTGAATGGAGCAAAGTACACAGAGGTCCTTGATGAAAACCTGCTCCAGAACGCTCAGGACCTCAGACTTGTCCTGTTGGAAGGTCTACCTTCCAACAGGACAACGACCCTAAGCACACAGCCAAGACAATGCAGGAGTGGCTTCGGGACAAGTCTCTGAATGTCCTTGAGTGGCCCATCCAGAGCTCGGACTTCAACCCGATTGAACATCTCTGGAGAGGATCTGCAGAGAAAAATGCGAGAAACTCCCCAAATACTGGTGTGCCAAGCTTGTAGCGTCATACCCAAGACTCAAGGCTGTAATCACTGCCAAAAATGCTTCAACAAAGTACTGAGTAAAGGCTCTGAATACTTATGTAAATGTGTTATTTCCGTTAGTTTTTTAATTTTTTTATAAATGCAGAAATGTCAAAAAAATGGTTTATCCTTCGTCATTATCGGGTATTGTGATGTCATTATGGGGTATTGTGATGTCATTATGGGGTATTGTGATGTCATTATGGGGTTTCGTGTGTAGATTGATGAGGGGGAAAAAAATATTTAAACCATTTTAGAATAAGGCTGTAATGTGACAATGTGCAAAAAGTCAAGGGGTCTGAATACTTTTCGAATGCACTGTATATTTACCTCTTTCTTTCTTTCTCTCTCTTCTTTCTCTCTTTCTTTCTTTCTCTTTCTCTCAAACTTGAATGAAGAGAATAGATTGATGAACTTGATGTATTGGTTTAGTTAACTGAACTTAGTAAGGTAAGGTAAGTAATTGAGATCCAAATTCTCATTGAAAATAACTGTCACGTGTGCTCCCTCTCTGGCCTCTAGGTCACCAGGCTGCTCGATATGGCGCACACCTGTCACCAGCGTTACGCGCGTAATGACACTCACCTGGACTCCATCACCTCCTTGATTACCTGCCCTTTATATGTCACTCCCTTTGGTTCCTTCCCCAGTCGTCATTGTTGCTGTTTCATGTCGGTGAGCTGTTTGTGTTTCTTGTTTTGTTCATTTATTTATTAAATGTATTCACTCCCTGAACTTGCTTACCGACTCTCAGCGCAATTCGTTACAATAACAACCTGGTTATCGTCAACTTTTCAACTTGTCAACTACTCATGACAAACACACGCTTCAACAGTCACGAGAACACAGAACATTTAAATCATCCTCAAAAGCAAATGTCACGAGAACACAGAACGTTTAAATCATCCTCAAAAGCAAATGTCACAAGAACACAGAACGTTTAAATTCATCAGCAAAAGCCCTCATCGATTTACGTTGTTGGCTGCATACAGTCAGTACAGCCATTTATGGAGTCACAGCATGTCCCATGTTCCACCCTATTCACTGTAATTCACTACATAGGGAATAGGGTGCCATTTGGGGCACAGATCCTGAATCGTCAGATCACAGAGAGAAAAACAGTAAGTGCTGCTGGCTACTCCACTCCAGCGTTATTAGTAATGACTTATACGAGTGTCCTCATCCAAAACATGATGAACCCTCCTCACACAGTGTGTGCATCTCAAATGGCACCCTATTCCCTATATAGTTCACTACTTTTGACCAGGGGCTGTTTTGACCAGGGCCCTATAAAGTGCACCAGATAGGGAACATGGTGCCACTTGGGAGGTAGACACGGTGTGCAGCCTGTTGGTCTCAGTCTCAGTCCAGCCCACAGCCAAACACACAATATGTTGCCTGGCTGACTGACTGGGCCTGGGTGAGCTCCAAATCCCCACCAGGGTGTTCTGCTTATGTTGCATCAGTGAAGTTAGCTGCTTGTAAACTTATGTTACTTGGGCTGTGTTCCAAAGAGCACCCTATCCTTTGTATAGTACACTACTTTTGATACAGGGGATAGGGGGTCATTTGAGACACATCCTAAGTCTGTCACAGTAGGGGGTTGTTTGAAAGGGAAGATTTGGAATGGCAAATTGAAATCCCACAAGTGAGTAAAAGTGGGGTTTTTTCTCTACTTTTTAAACAGAAATCCTTTCATATTATCCCTGTTATTACGAGTCAAAGGGAGAAATGTGTGTGTGTTTACCTGAGTGTGTGTGTGTGTGTGTGTGTGTGTGTGTGTGTGTGTGTGTGTGTGTGTGTGTGTGTGTGTGTGTGTGTGTGTGTGTGTGTGTGTGTGTGTGTGTGTGTGTGTGTATTTGAAAGGAAAGCCCTAGCTGACTTCTAAATCACTCACCAGATCACATCACAGTAACCTTCTAAATCCATGAAATGCTCAAAGAGAGAAGAACGGAGGTGTTTCACACACAGGCATACACATCCACCCACACACACACACACACACACACACACACACACACACACACACACACACACACACACACGCACACACACACACACACACACACACACACAGGCATACACACACACACACACACACACACACACACACACACACACACACACACACACACACACAGGCATACACACACACACACATACAGGCATACACTGTATACTTTTATATATATATATATATATATATATATATATATATATATAGTCCCTCTCCACTGACAACTCTATTGTTTTTAACTGACTTTATCAGGAAAGAAGTTGACGGGGAAAATGTCTATGGAATGTTAATGCTGGATCTGCGTAAGGCGTTTGACACGGTTGATCATAGCCTCATGCTCTACAAGTTAAAAGCACTTGGTTTTAACAGCACAGCCATTGACTGGGTTAGATCCTATTTAACAGGTGGAGACTCAATGGTGGATGTTAATGATATAATTAGCGATATGACTACATTATAAATACATTAACAATATAACTACATTAGAAATACATTAGTGATATAACTACATTATAAATATATAAACAATATAACTTCATTATAAATACATTAACCATATAATGACATTATAAATATATTAGTGAAATAACTACATTATAAATACATTAACAATATAACTACATTAGAAATACATTAGTGATATAACTACATTATAAATATATTAACAATATAACTACATTACATTAGCGATATAACTTCATTATAAATACATTAACGATATAACTACATTATAAATACATTAGCGAAATAACTACATTATAATGCATTAACGATATAACGACATTATAAATACATTAGCAATATGACTACATTATAAATAAATTAACGCTATAACTACATTATAAATACATTAGCGATATAACTACATTATAAATACATTTACAATATAACTACATTACATTAGCGATATAACTATGTTATAAATACATTTACAATATAACTACATTACATTAGCGATATAACTACGTTATAAATACATTAACGATATAACTACATTATAAATATATTAACAATATAACTACATTATAAATACATTAACAATATAACTACATTACATTAGCGATATAACTACGTTATAAATACATTAATGATATAACTACATTATAAATATATTAACAATATAACTACATTATAAATTCATTAACAATATAACTACATTACATTAGCGATATAACTACGTTATAAATACATTAGCAATATAACTTCTCTCCTAATTCGTTTTTGTATGCGTATGACTCTGCTCTACTGGTGTCCCATAAGAACAAAGCCTCAGTAGTAAAGTTCCTTAGTGCAGAGTTATCCAATATCACTAAATGGCTTTCAGATAACAAACTATTTGGTTCCAGAGTAAAGGTTGCAAGGACATCTGGTTTTAGTGTCAAAGTGGTCAACTCAGAGGTCACACCAAAAAAATCCTCCATCAGCTACCTTGGATGTGAATTGGATCGGTACCTGACTGGTGAGACTATGGCCCTAAAGGTTTTAACAGAGATAAAACCCAAAAAATGGCATTCCAAGCTCGCACCTCAAAATATCTTGATAGTGACAGTGACATTCTAAAGACCTTGGCAGGTGCGCTAGTCCAGTGTCACTTTGAATGTGCGTGCACATCATGGATCACCAGCATCCCTAAACGTCTAAAGAATAAGCTACAGACCAGCCAAAACAAGCTGGTTAGAGATGTACTGAAACTCCCTCCTCATACTCAGCTGGAGGTAGAGCATTTTAAGACTTGCTGTAGCGAAAAGGGTCATATTAATTCAACATGGTCTGTTCCATATAATTATTACTACTCAGCCACCAGGTACCTATGGGATTATTTAACTTATATTAGAGATGTCCACCAATACATCACCAGAGCCAGAGACAACATTTTTTTTTTTCATTTAAGAGTCTATCTGAACAAATATGTATATACCGGTGCTCTTGAGTGGAACAAACTACCACAGGAAGTTTGTTCCACTGTCGTCTTGGAGGCGGGGTCTACTGTGGAGCCTAAGAGGCGGGGTTTACTATGGAGCCTAAGAGGCGGGGTCTACTGTGGAGCCTAGAAGGCGGGGTCTACTGTGGAGCCTAGGAGGCGGGGTCTACTGTGTAGTCTAGGAGGCGGGGTCTACTGTGTAGTCTAGGAGGTGGGGTCTACTGTGTAGTCTAGGAGGCGGGGTCTACTGTGGAGCCTAGGAGGTGGGGTCTACTGTGTAGCCTAGGAGGCGGGGTCTACTGTGTAGTCTAGGAGGCGGGGTCTACTGTGTAGCCAAGGAGGTGGGGTCTACTGTGTAGCCAAGGAGGTGGGGTCTACTGTGTAGTCTAGGAGGCGGGGTCTACTGTGTAGTCTAGGAGGCGGGGTCTACTGTGTAGTCTAGGAGGCGGGGTCTACTGTGTAGCCAAGGAGGTGGGGTCTACTGTGTAGTCTAGGAGGCGGGGTCTACTGTGTAGTCTAGGAGGCGGGGTCTACTGTGTAGTCTAGGAGGCGGGGTCTACTGTGTAGCCTAGGAGGCGGGGTCTACTGTGGAGCCTAGGAGGCGGGGTCTACTGTGGAGCCTAGGAGGCGGGGTCTACTGTGTAGCCTAGGAGGCGGGGTCTACTGTGGAGCCTAGGAGGCGGGGTCTACTGTGGAGCCTAGGAGGCGGGGTCTACTGTGGAGCCTAGGAGGCGGGGTCTACTGTGGAGCCTAGGAGGCGGGGTCTACTGTGTAGTCTAGGAGGCGGGGTCTACTGTGGAGCCTAGGAGGCGGGGTCTACTGTGGAGCCTAGGAGGCGGGGTCTACTGTGTAGCCTAGGAGGCGGGGTCTACTGTGTAGTCTAGGAGGCGGGGTCTACTGTGTAGTCTAGGAGGCGGGGTCTACTGTGTAGCCTAGGAGGCGGGGTCTACTGTGGAGTCTAGGAGGCGGGGTCTACTGTGGAGCCTAGGAGGCGGGGTCTACTGTGTAGCCTAGGAGGCGGGGTCTACTGTGTAGCCTAGGAGGCGGGGTCTACTGTGTAGTCTAGGAGGTGGGGTCTACTGTGTAGTCTAGGAGGCGGGCCTAATATGTTTGTATTTAAGAGGACCACAATGGAAATACATTTTCAAACTTTTTTGTGTCATCCTCGATGATTGTAAATGTATTATCCACATGTGTGGTTGTATTGTGTTTAAAATTGTCAAAGAAATCTATCTATCGATATAACAGGCATTTAATCAAATGCCATTCTTGTCAACTTCAATGTTTGTTTTAATAGAACATCAGTTGTATTATTCATTTGTTTAATCCTCATCTTCAAATGAAGGATAGAGGTTCAGCTGTGTTGTTTCTTTGTGAGTGGAGAAGGGATACATCTGTCAATGCCAATTAATTCAACACATTTCCATTGAAGTAAAAACGTGCTCTGAGATGCTGCTGGAGAAACATCTGTATTGTTTGGTAAAGGGTGTCCTCTGGTGTTACTTTTCTGTACTCCACTCCAGGCAAACAGCCAATCACACATGTACTAAACCAGGGTTTCTCCAAACTCGGTCCTGGCCCAAACTCGGTCCTGGCCCACTCCATCTGACACCCAGCTGTGATTGTTTAAGTGTGTGTGTGTGTGTGTGTGTGTGTGTGTGTGTGTGTGTGTGTGTGTGTGTGTGTGTGTGTGTGTGTGTGTGTGTGTGTGTGTGTGTGTGTGTGTGTGTGTGTGTGTGTGTGTGTGTGTTTGAGAGAGAGATATAGAGAGAGAGGGAATGAGAGAGAGAGAGAGAGAGAGAGAGAGGGAGTGAGAGGGAGATATAGAGAGAGAGTGAGAGAGAGAGAGAGAGAGAGAGAGAGAGAGAGAGGGAGAGGGTGAGAGGGAGAGTGGGAGAGAACGAAAGAAGGGCAGAGAGAAGGGAGAAAGTGAGAAATTAGAGAGAGAATATAATTCTTGAACTTAAGCCTTACCTTAACAATTCGGAGCTAAAACCTAACCTAAAGATGTCAAGTTTATACCTAAACTTAAACCCTAACCTTAAAAATTCAGAGTCAATGTCTAAAACTGACCTTAAACCCTTTGACGTTTGAAACAACTTTTAATTTTGATGTTTGGGAAATACAGATGAACGTCTCATTCTGCCAAGAGGACTGTGAGAGCTAGTTGCTTTCCTTACACGATGAGCTTCTTCCCTTTGCCCTAAATGACAAACAAATCCACTATCATACAAAACGTTAAATCTTAAAACAAGACAATCTGATACATAACCGTTTTCTCCTACATGACAATGTCCTTCAATACCTCAGTACTGGTGCAGCCATGTAACACAATACCCCCTGCGCTGTGCCAATAGATGCCTACACAACTGGTGTCAGGGATTCGAGCTCTGTTATCTCCTTGCAGCCCATTGTCAACATAGTTATATTAGGAGTGACCGTAAGTACTGCTGAACTATGCTGTGTTGAGACACCTGTCTACAGTGACTCTCTTATCTTGGTAATGCCTCACAGGGTAACCCCCAACACCCCTTATTCTATTATGTTGAGGAAGAACAGCTCGGGATGACTGAGAGGGAAGGGGCCGGGGCTGTGTGTGTGTGCGTGTGCGGTGTGCGTGGCGTGTGCGTGTGTGCGTGTGCGTGTGTGTGTGTGTGTGTGTGTGTGTGTGTGTGTGTGTGTGTGTGTGTGTGTGTGTGTGTGTGTGTGATAAGAGTTCTCTTTAGCACTCTTGATTGTTAATCCTTCCCTGGGGGCAGAAACAGTTCTGTAAGTCAGTCTGGGAGCAGAGGAGCTGTCCACACACACGCGCGCACACACACACACACACACACACACACACACACACACACACACACACACACACACACACACACACACACACACACACACACACACACACACACACACACACACACACACACACACACACACAAACAGCCTGCCCCCTCTTCTCACTCTAATACAACAGCCTGCCTCCTCTTCTCACTCTAATACAACAGCCTGCCTCCTCTTCTCACTCTAATACAACAGCCTGCCTCCTCTTCTCACTCTAATACAACAGCCTGCCTCCTCTTCTCACTCTAATACAACAGCCTGCCTCCTCTTCTCACTCTGATACAACAGCCTGCCTCCTCTTCTCACTCTAATACAACAGCCTTACTCTTCTTAATATGTCCTGTCCTCATGACTCTATACACCTTCACATCATATAGTGGAAATAGGCACTTACATGCTTGTATTTGTATTTATTTTAAGGATCCCCATTAGCTGCTGCCAATTAATGATATATGCCCATTGATTCTTAAAGAATATAACTTATAAATGTCTTTAGAGCTTAGTTCAACTGTCATACCCCATCAGAACCCAAAATATAAGCATGTTTTACTCTAATGTTTGTAAACAAAGTAAATGTAAACAAACTACAGTAGGTGGTCCTGAATCACAGGAGGCTGCTGAGGGGATGACGACTCATGGATGGAAACCAGGTGTTTGATGTGTTCCATACTCTTCCATTTCATTTGTTCCAGCCATTAATATGAGCCCGATTAAAGTGCCACCGACCGCCTGTGTCCTAAATGTGACTATGCTTCCCATTGCCTGTACAGCGAAGCCACACATAACGACATGGAGAAAAAACACCTTGCTATCACGAATGTTTAATAACATTATATATTCATTTACTGTGCCGGTTGTCCATGGGGTTGGTTCTTAATCGAGTCGAAATGAGACTAAATATCCTTAGGAAAATATTATTAATCCGACATCAAAACGCGGGTATCTGTGTGTGGCAATTAAGATGCATTTTCTCATTACCTAAGGCAGGTGCACAAGACAAAATGAATGCACAATAACCAAAGTCTTGCAGGTGTTTTCATGGTGCTGAGCATGTGCCAGATGACAGAACTCTCAACGGCAATACCTGCTCTCTAAAAGGTAAATAATACTCTCCTTTGGATGTTTTGTCTCAACTTTCGACCAGCTGAAGGATCAACCACACAGACAACCAGTAGAGTATGTTCAAATTTGATTTGATTCAACATTCTGGCTTGTAAGGAGACTTTCTACATTTTTGCAGTCCTTATGGTGCTTGCTTAGCGAGTACAACTTACCCCCGCTTCGCCATAATACCTGGCTCGAACCCAGGACCTCTGCTTCACAAACACACGTGACCGTCTTCCCTCAAACATCTCTATCAGTAGCGCCACTCAAAAGCTGTCTCTTTAGAGGTCACAAGTATGGACATTTAAGACTGAGGAGTAAGTTTCACATTCCTCCACGCGCTATACTTAGTTTCAGGCTGTGTAAGCAGAAACCTGGGCGTACATTACGGATAGAAATGCTATGAATAGAGATTCAATTATTCTTTATTCTACATGGCAGAGAGGCATTTGTTCTACGTAGCACATTTCTAGCTGAACGTAACAAAACGTTGCGTCCTGCTGAATACACCTCTGGAATCATAGTGTGATCTATCACTGTGCCACTCCGTAATATTCTAACCTGTTTCAACCAGAGAATGGAAACGGTGTATTGACTACGAGATGCACATTTAACAACAGCTGTTCGTTTATTAACATTATTAAAGGCGAAAGTCAAAGAAATATCAAACATCAAGTCAACTCCACCACAATTTGTATTTAGGTGGGGGAAAACGGTTTGTTTGTGGCTTCACTAGTTGGCCGATTCTTTTCATGCATTTGTTTACAAAAAAAGTTACCACTACAAAATGTACATGTTATCTAATGAGATCGCTATTTCTATATTAAGAAATGTTGTCAACTTAGCTATGATTTCTCTAAATGAGGAGATGAAATGTTTGTTTCTTCTGCTGTGATCAGGTATAGGCTAGTGGCAAGGCCTCTATTTAGTTTTTTTAATAACCTTACTCTCTAATGTCTCCCATTTATGAAATAGATGGTTGTGTAAAACTATTTTATACGCACAAACAAGCAGCATCAAGACATTTTAATGCATCTTGTATATATAGACCTGTAAAGAGAGATACAAAAGGCAGAAATGTAAATATATTTATGATGAATGTAAGCTGTCACGTCCTGGCCAGTCTAAGGGTTAATTGGTATTGTAGTTTGGTCAGGACGTGGCAGAGGGTATTTGTTTTATGTGGTTAGGGGTGGTGTGTTTGTTGTAGGGCAGTTGATTTAGGTATTCCGGGGTTTTTGGGCACTGTTTGATTTTCATGTATTCTATGTTGAGTCTAGTGTGTCTGTTTCTATGTTTGGGTTCATTGGGGTTGGGACTCTCAATTGAAGGCAGGTGTTGTCTATTTGCCTTTGATTGAGAGTCCCATATATGAGGGTGTGTTTGTCTTTTGTGGGAGATTGATTTTGCACTGCGTTTTATATAGCCTGCAAAACTGTCATTCGTCGTTCTTGTTGTTTTCTTGTTTTCTCGTGTTCAACGTAATTTAATAAATTAAGATGATGAGCACCAATTCTACTGCGTATTGGTCCACGTTCTCAGACGGCGATTTCTCTATATCATCGGAAGATGAAGAAGGCTGTGACATAAGCTTTCATTTTTTGTAGCTGATTAATAGACAACTTTCCAAGTAAAATGTCGTCTCATTCAGTGCTGTATAGTCCTGCCTGGCAAAAACATATACAGTTTGCAGGGGCGAAAATCTGATATCCACTTTGGAGGGGACAATTACATGACATTTTCTCAAGAGCAATTCCTGAGGGGGACACCAAAAGTAGTGCTGTAACACATAGCCTACATTGTAATATGGTAAATGTATATTGAGGAACCAAAGAAATAAGGTGTTTGCCGTACTCCTAACTACCGGTACCCAAAACTACACAACTAATCACAACAGCAATACCATTGCCTTTAACAAATCTTAGTTCAGTCACCAGTTTAAGTTGAGAGTGGGGGTATCCATGGCATTTTCCAATTATGTTCCTATTTTACAAGTAAAAAAAATTGAGAACCTTTCATAATGTTGCCAAACAAAGACTCAACAAACTTACCTGAGACTCCCTGTCTCTGCCAGTCTGTCCATGCATATCTGTCCCCAACTCTGCTGTCTGTGTGCCATCTGTTACCTGCTCTGCCTAATGACATCATTGTGAAACATTTCCATTAGAATTTCATTTCTTTCTTATGAACATTTTATCAACTAGTCTTTGAGATATTAGGCTACTAGGGTTCTTACTATGCGTTTTGGTGTACTGAAAAATACTCTGATGTCCGTCTTTTATTTTTCTGCCATTTTTCTACCTGGCTGGCTGGCTGGCTACACACACAGTGTGTAGGTTATTTACAGTAGGAGATGGGCTTCTATCATCTTCAATCATTCTATATGGGCTTCGATCTAAAAGGTAGCTAGCAAATGTGAAACGGATTAAAATGACAAGAGTTGACAGCTGTATGAGTTCACCATTTACACAACATATGCTGCAACCTTTTGTAATTTTAATAGTTTGTTTCATATTGGCTGGCTTCCAACAATCGCTGAATTTGCAAAGCTAGCGAGCACCAATTCAGTTTCAGTGGTGTTTGCTATAATCTTTGCTACCCGGGTTAAATAAAGGTGAAATTAAATAAATAAAAGTTCCCTTGCGACAATTTAGCTTTTGCAACGAGACCATTAAATATATTTAAGACAATGGTAGAAGAGAGTGTAGTTCTGTTCAGTTTGGATTTCAGTTTATCGCTAACCTTATCACAGGGACTTTGAAGCACTAACTTACATCATCTGCATGCTGATTCCATCTTTGACGACGCCACATAAATGGAATAGGTACTAGCTAGCTTAATAGTTAATATTTGCGCGCTAGCTCTGCATATTCAGCTAGTGTGTGTGTGCGCGATTGACTGGATTAACCTCACGGCAGTTACGTGCAAACTAAGGAACTGGCAGTGGATCAAACCATGGTGAGGCAAAGGGCGGGGGGGTCGCAATCTTTTGAAACTTAAAAACGCGCTATTAAGTGTCTATAATCAGCACAATTGCTTTCATTGCGTATTATTAATATTATTTAAATTACATAGTTATGTTTCAGTGATATATTGGGGGGGACAAATCATATTTTTCCTAGGATGGGGGGGTCGTGTCCCCCCCGTCCCCCCCGGGATTTCCGCCCCTGACAGTTTGTAAGGCCCAACGCAAGAGATGAGAAGCAGGTACAGGGAGATAACCATTTAATACAGATGGACATGGAACAGGAATAGGAAAATTGTCTGGACATTAACACAACACAACAAACAATACTACTACAGGGAACAACACAGAGGAACAGACATACAGGGAACAACACAGAGGAGGAGACATACAGGGAACAACACAGAGGAGCAGACATACAGGGAACAACACAGAGGAGCAGACATACAGGGAACAACACAGAGGAACAGACATACAGGGAACAACACAGAGGAGCAGACATATATGCAGGGGCAATCAACAAAAGGAAGGAGTCCAGGTGAGTCCAACCATAATGATGGTAACAGGTGCATATGATAATGGGTAGCCTGGCGCCCTCGAGCGCCAGGGAGAGGTAGCGGGAGCAAGCGTGACAGGACCCCCCCCCAGGGGCGCCACCCGGCGTCCCACCCCGGATGGGCCGGCTGAGGAGTGACAGCCTGACGATCCTGCTGCGGCGTAGAAGCCCAAAGGGCCGGCTGAAGCGGAATGGGAACCTGCCGAGCCAACCGAGGCAAGGAAACCTCTCGAGCCAGCTAGGGCGTGACAGCCCGACGAGCCAGCTAGGGCGTGACAGCCCGACGAGCCAGCTAGGGCGTGACAGCCCGACGAGCCAGCTAGGGTGTGACAGCCCGACGAGCCAGCTAGGGCGTGACAGCCCGACGAGCCAGCTTTGCCACCCCCGGTTCCATCGGCGGCGGAATCCAAGCCCGACGTCACCAATAAAACAAGAAAACTCATGGGCCCGGCTGAGGCATAGGAGCCCGACGAGCCGGCTGAAGCATGACGTGGGACGGGAACCTGCCGAGCCAACCGAGACCAGGAAACCTCTCGAGACAGCTAGGGCGTGACAGCCCAACGTCACCAACAAAACAAGAAAACTCATGGGCCGGCTGAGGCATAGGAGCCCAACGAGCCGGCTGAAGCGGGAGCAGGCGTGACACAGTTGTTGTTGTTGTTGTGGCTATTGTAATCAGCTCTAAGGAAAACAAGTGGGTTTAGACATTGAAATTACATCTTTTGGTGTCCGATGTTCCTTGAAGGATTTTCTATCGCTTGTCCCTACTCTTGTCATTTAGTCAGGGGGCCACCACAGATTTATCTTTCGGGCCATCCTGGATTTTGCCTCAAACCCAATATGGCATCCAAAATCCAAAATGGCTGCCATAGGTTAAATCAGTTGTATATATAAATGTTGTAGATGAGAGGCATTTTGTTAAAGAATTGTGTACAACTCATGCCCATCAAGACTGGTTCGGTATAAATACATTTTATTCTGTATCCAATATAGCCAACATAACTACTCTAAGACACCTTTGCCTGCATATAAATTGCCTTTGTTCATTTAGTATTGTGTTATTATGTCTTTAACAGGGTTTTAATACGTCTCTTAGTTTAACCAGGACTATGAGCTGCACTGCTATGCCTCTGTTATGTTTGAATAGCTGAATAGCTGAAGCCAACTAGCGTTTTAATGTGTGTTCATGTTTTTCACGACACAAGCACATAGACTGTGTTTCACAGGAGGTTGGTGGCACCTTAATTGGGGAGGACGGGCTAGTGCAGAATAGGTGGAATGGAATCAAATACATGGTTTCCATGTGTATGATGTCATTCCATTTGCTCTGTTCCGGCCATTAGTATGAGCCTCCACTGCTGTGTTTAGACAGGCAGGCCAATTCTGATATTTTCTTCACTAATTAGTCTTTTGACCAATCAGCTCTGTAAAAGATCTCATGTGAAAAAGTCTGATGCGATTGGTCAATCAAGTAGTGGAAAAAAAACAATTAGTGGAAAAAAAAGATCAGAATTGTGTAAATGCAGCCATAGTAGCATAACCAAGTTACAGGAAAACAACCTGTAATACAACAGCCAGCAGCTCTAACATGTCCCCTCTTTTCCCATCTAAAACTAAGTGGACAAGGTTGATTCCAAGTCTTTGAGGTGATCAAGACATGAGTGGGTCCTAACAGGATGAGGAGACAAAGTAGCCAGTAGTGGTTGTAGTTCTGGGGTCTGACCAGGTTACACAGCTAACTGTAGTGGTTGTAGTTCTGGGGCCTGACCAGGTTACACAGCTAACTGTAGTGGTTGTAGTTCTGGGGCCTGACCAGGTTACACAGCTAACTGTAGTGGTTGTAGTTCTGGGGCCTGACCAGGTTACACAGCTAACAGTAGTGGTTGTAGTTCTGGGGCCTGACCAGGTTACACAGCTAACAGTAGTGGTTGTAGTTCTGGGGCCTGACCAGGTTACACAGCTAACAGTAGTGGTTGTAGTTCTGGGTCCTGACCAGGTTACACAGCTAACAGTAGTGGTTATAGTTCTGGGACCTGACCAGTTTAGACAGCTAACAGTAGTGGTTGTAGTTCTGGGACCTGACCAGGTTACACAGCTAACAGTAGTGGTTGTAGTTCTGGGACCTGACCAGGTTACACAGCTAACAGTAGTGGTTGTAGTTCTGGGACCTGACCAGGTTACACAGCTAACAGTAGTGGTTGTAGTTCTGGGACCTGACCAAGTTGCACAGCTAACTGTTCATTCTGGGCAAGGTGCAGCGACAAGGGCAGTATCCTTCCTGTATCTCTGGCAGGATATTCAGGGCTGTGTGGTGATCAGTTTCCATTTCTACAACAGTTGTGTGAAGGCACTCAGCAGATGCAGATTGCATGCCAACGAGGCCCAATCACTAACTGGAATGTTATCTCAACCTGAATGATGCTGGGGATACTCCAGTAGTGGAATGGTCTGGTTGTCTGGTTGTGAAGGAGAGTCTGTGAAAGGGCTGTCACAAACAAACCTGCCCTTAGATCTTTCCAACACCTAATTACCCTGTGGTTGGAATTTTTTACATTGAATGTGGCAAAAAGTCCTGCAGGTCACTTCCTAAATATTCCTTTGGAATATATTAGTGTTATTTAACACTGTAAATTATGGGAATTAGTGTAAAATGACTCTAGCAAAAGGGAAAATCACCCAGTAAAATACTACTTGAATAAAAGTATAAAAGTAAATCATTTAAAATGACAGGATGCTTTTCTTGTTTTTTTTATTTATGGATAGCCAGGGGCACACTCCTACACACAACATTTATAAATAAATAAATTGTGTTTAGTGAGTCCGCCAGACCAGAGGCAGTATGAATGACTAGGGATGTTCACTTGCTAAGTACGTGAATTGGACCATTTTCCTGTCCTGCTAAACATTGAAAATGTAACGAGTAATTTTGCGTCTCAGGAAAAATATACGGAGTAAAAAGTCCATTATTTTCTTTAGGAATGTAATGAAGTAAAAGTAAAAGTTGTCAAAAATATAAATAGTAAAGTACAGATGGCCCCCCCAAAAAACTACTTCATAAGTACTTTAAAGTATTTCTCTTATGTACTTTACACAACTGCTGTTTGGGTCTTTTGATAAATAATGGGGCCAACGTGTGACATTAAGATCAAATTTTCTAAATGGTTAGGTTTTTTTTAAATAAAAATGTATGCAATTCCACATGTGTACTTAGTGCAATATATGCAAATTGGCCCATAACTCCACCTATACACGCGGTCGCGTCATGCCATTGTTATGAACATTGTCAAGCCGCCCTCTAACAGAGGCACCATAGTGGTCCCCTAAAGTGGTGATAAGCCCAGTCATTATGGACGGAGGCTAACTACTGTTTAGTCTAAATTACACTATAGTGCCTGGAAATACGATGACATTGTTAAAGTGGTCAAATATTTTGTAGGAAACAACTGCTGCCAGAATTATCATGTCGTCAAATTGACTTTAGACAGATGGAAATGTTATCATTAGCTAGCAAAGTTCGTAAAAAATAGCTATCAATACTAACGTTAGCTAGCGAAAATCCAGTGGCCTCCCCTTAATCTTAGTTAGCTAGCTAACATTATACGGCATCTAAAGTGAATCTGGTGACATCAAAATGATGAAAAAGTTTTCCTTTCCTACATATTATTTGCCTCCTTTCGAATGTCATTGTATTTCCAAGCCACTGTGATGCACTTTGGTTAAATCCTCATCAGCGCTCATTGACGAGGCATTGCTTAGGACTATACACCAGTTGGCAAGTCAAATTCAAAGACTTTCAGGGACTTTTTCAAGCACTTCATTCTAATTTTCAAGAACCTCAATGTTAAACAATTGTATAATGGGTCTAGTATAGAACCATTCAATTGAAGCGGTGGCACACAAACGAAAGTGGCCACATCTCTCACAAAAATGGATCAAAAACTAATTCACAGATAATTATAAGGGAGCAGGAGAACTAATTAATTGACTAGAATAATTACAAGGACTTTTCAAGCACCAAATTGGGTTAGGCCTATTCCAGGACTTGAATTTCTGAGCTCCAAATTCAAGTTCAAGTTGGGTACTTCAAGCCCCTTTGTATTGTTTAAAATTTCAGGTGTAACATGGAAACCAAAATGTTATTTCATTACCAGATCATATTGAGAAGCCAATGTAAAGCTATGTAACTTGTTGTCATTATATCCAGAATAATTCATTAGTAAGAATAGCGTTGGGTTTTGCGCAATAGTCTATTCTGCACAATTGCGCACAGTAGACTGACTAGGTGTCCAATCCACAGCACATGAACTCATTACCTTTAATGCTTTCTCTGTTAAATCTAACAAGCCCCTGCTGTAAACAAAGCTGAAAAGAACAGATGATCAATATCAATTCGCTAGGGATGTTAGAGCCAACATGGATCCAGGCACAATTATCTATCTTCACTGGCACAAGTAATGAGACTCCAGTGGTCGCTTGTCCCCCCCCCCAAAAAAAATACGTTATAATAATTTAGGAATTCAGTCGGGGTCTCAACTTACTAGAGTTAGAATAGACCAGGTGCAATTTCAAAATGTGGTTGTGTATCAGCAGTTTTCCTCTTGTTATGTCTGTCACTGACAGTCACTCAATTAGCCATGTCAGCTAACACTTTTTAGATTGGTAAATTAGTCTAGCCAGCTATCTAAGCTTGTAGTAATCATGACCGAATATCGACCGGGCTCGCAGGGCACATTCCCAGGGGTCCTGACCTCCAGGGGTCCCCCATTCATTTTGTTAGTCATTCTCAATTAGATATCATATTAACATGGTGTAAGTCATTGTAAAATGTGTAGAATTGCAGGACATTAGCTTTAGAATTGTGACATTTTTCTCCACCCCTTGACAAAATGGGTAGAATTGCAGGAAATTAGGTTTAAAATTGTTACATTTCTCTCCACAATATGGCAAAATGGGTAGAATTGCAGAAAATGAGCTGTCAAACTGCTAAAGTGTTCTCTCTGCCCCCATTGAAAATCGAGTAGAATTGCTGGAAATTATCTTTAGAATTGCTAAGTTCTCTCCGCCCCATGTAGAGCATGTGAGCTGAGTTGAGCTGTGGGAAATCCCGCCCATTGCTCATGGAGCCGTGCTTGGTAGTCGCTCCGTGTCTTTTCCAACTGCTCTGCTTAAAACCGCTACGAACTCACATGAAGAAAAGAAAACTGCTGCTCCAAATTCACTCTATTCATTAAAATCACAATTTAACCAACACCCATCTATTGTTGTGACTAGCCTCTGAACCTACCAATTGGTTTTGAAGTATTGGACCTAAACCATATCGATTTGAATGAAAAGTATTTCAATAAACATGAAAAGGTGTATTTAAGAACGGCAGATCATTTCAAATAGGCTACAAGTCGAATTAAACAGCATATAAATACTCTAAATAGGTCAGGAGACAGAAAGGGAGACTAAAAAGGAATGAAAAATGAATTATTTAAGCTATATTATTTCAAGGCTGTAGCATATGAAGAAATACACTGTGAATAATTTGCCAATGCGACACAATAGGCTGGTAGGGACATAAAGCACTCAGCATTTAAACAACATTGTATTGTATTAAATCATTATAGTCTATAAATTGTGCATATAGGCTGTGACTTTCTTAGAATGAAATACAAATGAAACTAAAAATGACTTATTGGTGTCTTTGAATTCATTTTTAGAAACAGGAGTTTAGTCAGTATGTGGCTTCAGGCTGCTGTGATGGTGCCTGGAGAGCCGGCCAGCAGAGGAGAACATCCTTCCATAACTTACAGAGCCACTGGGGATGCTAAACACCCTTTTGGCCACTCTTGCCAGGTTGGGCAGAGATGCAGAGTCTATAGGTAGGCCGAAAGATCTTTAGGCAAAATAACCCAATCAATACTGAAAACTCCTTGAACTTGGGAATATTCCAGGCCTATTGTATAGATAATAGAACAACAATGAACGGAACATTTAAGAGACCTGATTTTTAGTTTATAAATACTTTGCTACAATGACACACTTAGCTAGCTACCCACTTCCTTCGTTTCTGTTAGCATGTACCGGTAGTAAGTACATCATCCTGCTTTCAGGATACATGTCTTTTCAGAATCCACAATGGTTCTTTAGTTGACGGACACTACATCACCACACTCCCTCGCTTACTCTTGGTCCTCCTCATCTTTGAAAGGTGTTTTATCAGTTTCTTTCTGAAAATATTTAGTGAAATCCATGACAGTAGCTAAAGCAAGGGGCTATAGCAGCACACAAGCAGACTACAGATGCATGCTGGGCCGGGCGTGCTTTGGGCTCGCGAAGTAAGCGCTACTGGAGCGAAATTGGAGCAGGTGAAAAGGCAGACGCTCCAGCCTTTGGGAATCTTGCTCTGCACGCCAATCAAATTGGGCACCCTCTACTCCTCGCTCCGCTCTAGCTCCACTCCGCTCACAAACTCTAGCCCCATGGCAAAATGTGTAGAATTGCAGAAATATTGCTTTAAAAACTGCTAAATTTTCTCTATGCCCTATGGCAAAATGTGTAGAATTGGATGAAATTTGGCATGTTTTGCCGCGAAGTGTGGGGCCACCAAAAGCCAGCCCTGCTTGTGACCACCTTTTTGCCAGCACGTGGACTGTTGCATGACAGCAGCTGTTCATCACTTCACTGTCATTCAGAAAATTCCTTCCTGAAACTATCACAGTGTAATTAAACAGCTTGACACCAAATGAGCATGCAGCAAGTATTATGCATAGTTGTTGAAGAACCACATTAATGACAGTATTCATTTAGGTTTATAAGTATCAAGGTAAGGTGACTCTTTCGGTTAGAAGCGTTCGATTTTGCAACAGCATACATTTTGGGGGATTTGTGTGCCCATGAAAACTGTATTTCCACTGGATATTATAGGTGAATGCACCAATTTGTAAGTCGCTCTGGATAAGAGCGTCTGCTAAATGTCTAAAATGTAAGATGTAAAAAAATGTATTCACCCTGTAACATAAGGAGACAGGAAATGTTAAGTAGTTACACTGCATTTCTGAGATCTCTATAAAATAAATTGTCAGACAGCTATACTGAACAAAAATATAAATGTTACATGAAAGAATTTCAGTGATTTTGCTGAGTTACAGTTCATATAAAGAAATCAGTCAATTGAAATAAAATAATTTGGCCCTAATCTATGGATTTCACAAGACTAGGCAGGAGCGCAGCCATGGGTGGGCCTGGCAGGGCATAGGTCCACCCACTTGGGAGCCAGGCCCACCCACTGGGGTGCTAGGCCCAGCCAATCAGAATTAGTTTCCCCCACAAAAGAGCTTTATTACAGACGGCTAGTGGTAGAGAAATTCATATTAAATGATCTGGTAACAGCTCTGGCTGACGTTCCTGCAGTCAGCATGCCAGTTGCACACTCCCTCAAAACTACAGACATCTGTGGCATTGTGTTGTGTGACAAAACTGCACATTTTAGAGTGGCCTTTTATTGTCCCCTGCACAAGGTGCAGTTTAAATAAACTTGTGAATTTTTGTTCCCCCCTTATATGTTAATGTAATGACATGATAAAAATTGGCAGATTATTATCAATGGCTTGTCAACAGCACTAATACGTTGTCCAGTGTTGGACATTTTCACTGGTACCCTAATTTATAGAAAGACCAGTTTACGCCACACACACACACAGTACATTTGAAGATGATCCCTGGGCTTTGATGGACTGTAAAGGGGTTACAGAGGAGGTGGAGGTGGAGCTGGTAAAACATGGTGCATCAACACCATTATCTCAGTCAATCTCCAGCAAATCACACAATCACACACAGCATCTTTCTATACATTTGACCATCCTAATGGGCCTCTTGTTTGCCATAGGTGTCATTATGTCCTTGTAGGGATGTTGGAATAGAGACATCATGGAATACTGAACAGTTTTCCAGACCAATGCATGTGTCACCACAACACGAGAACTCATTCATCACACGAGAGTCCAGTTCAGGTGTCACATGGGCTGGCCAGCCATGGGTGGTAGCAAAATAGGTACATGAGAGCCTATCAAGAACAGTTCTGGGAGATTCAGAGGAGGACTAATGGTGGAGTGAGCTCATCAGGAACAGTTCTGGGAGATTCAGAGGAGGACTGATGGTGGAGTGGGCCTATCAGGAACAGTTCTGGGAGATTCAGAGGAGGACTAATGGTGGAGTGGGCCTATCAGGAACAGTTCTGGGAGATTCAGAGGAGGACTAATGGTGGAGTGGGCCTATCAGGAACAGTTCTGGGAGATTCAGAGGAGGACTAATGGTGGAGTGGGCCTATCAGGAACAGTTCTGGGAGATTCAGAGGAGGAATGATGGTGGATTGAGCCTATCAAGAACAGTTTTAGGAGATTCAGAGGAGGAATGATGTTGGATTGAGCCTATCAGCAACAGTTCTGGGAGATTCAGGATGGCATTAGCATTGGAGAGGTGTGTTGGTTCAATGTGGTGAACGCCTGACCTATAAGCTTGTCCCCATGGTTGTGTCCTCCCCATACACCAAGTCAACATGTTTGGCAACTCAAAGGGAGACTGGGCGATTCAGGATGGCATTGACTTTGGATAGGCACAAGTACTATGACATGTTAAGGCCTACTAATTGATAGCACTTCTTGTCAATGAGTGTCAGCTTGTGTTGGTTCATTATAGTGAACACCTGCCTCATCTGCTTCTCATCATGTGTACCCTCTAACATCACCAGGTGAACATATAGCAACTCCAGAATGGTGGACATATTGTTGTTTTAAAGCAATGTCACCAGCTCAACCCAAACAGCAGAAGAGTGCAACTTAACATCCCGAATGTGCATCACAAATGCAGTGAATACAGTGGAAGGTCATGTTGGATTCAGGCGGTCGAATCGGTCTATGAATCAAAGCTTAAATGATAAGAAGGTGACTTAAGGTGACCAATCCTGGAGGCACAAGTTATACCACAGTTGGGGGCAAGTTGTAGAGCTTGGAAGAGTGTGTCTAGGGTTCTCCTTCTTTTCATAGGAACCACCCGGTTGCCTCATTGATCCTCAGACGCTCGTGAATTTGAATATTTGGTGTTGCCATGCCAAGCAGTCTGTTGCCTTTTATATATCAGACAATGGTTTTTAATTATGGCAGGCCTACTGGATGCCCAAAAGTTTATTTAAATGGAACCTTTATTTAACTAGGCAAGTCAGTTAAAAACAAATGATTTTACAATGACGGCCTACACCGGCCAAACCCGGACTACGCTGGGCCAATTGTGCGCCGCCCTATGGGACTCCCAATCATGGTAAGTTGTGATACATCCCAGATTTGAAACAAAGTGTATGTAGTGACACCTCAAACACTGAGATGCAGTGCTTTGGACCACTGCGCCACTCGGGGGCCCTGAAACATAGTTGAATAAAACATTTATTGAGTACAGGTCATAATTACAGTACATGCATCTAGTTTAATTACACAACATTGGTATTGAGTACAGGTCATAGGTACAGTACACACACTGAAATATGTGTCTCATTTATGGAATAATGGCCATATTGGATTTGGAGGTAAATCTAGTGGGGCCCTCTAAAGTAATTTGAAAAGGTTGAACAAAATCCACAGAGGAACCTTGACTGAAAAATAAATGACAGTTTTCATTGTCTCAGCACACTTGTTTTCCTTAGAGCCAATTAGATTACACTAGCCACAACATCAAAACACCACATGTAGCTGTAAGGATTTCTGACAGGCAGGAGTAGACCATACAGCACTTAATGAGAGCAGATTTGACTTGGAAAGTTGTCTATTAATCAGCTTACGTACATCATAAATATGCATAGTTGATATTTCCGCCTATTTTATCTCCGTGTTTACAGTTCTGTATTTCCTAGATGCATTAAGATATCCTGATGTTGTTTATTTGTGTATGTTGGGCAGACAACTAACTATTTGTATTCAACATTTTAGAAATATTGAGTTACATGAGCTTAAGGGAACCTTTGTTTGCACCAATAAACACACAATGAAAAAAATTGAGAACTGGAAACCTACTAAATGATCAGCCAGTGAATACAGCATTTTCCCCAGACAGGCTGTGTAGGCTGAATTCTTAATAGCCAGACAGGCTGTGTAGGCTGAATTCTTAATAGCCAGACAGGCTGCGTAGGCTGAGTTCTTAATAGCCAGACAGGCTGTGTAGGCTGAATTCTTAATAGCCAGACAGGCTGTGTAGGCTGAATTCTTAACAGCCAGACAGGCTGTGTAGGCTGAATTCTTAACAGCCAGATGGGCTGTGTAGGCTGAATTCTTAACAGCCAGACAGGCTGTGTAGGATGAATTCTTAATAGCCAGCCAGGCTGTGTAGGATGAATTCTTAACAGCCTGAGAGGCTGTGTAGGCTGAATTCTTAGCAGCCAGACAGGCTGTGTGGGCTGAATTCTTAACAGCCAGACAGGCTGTGTAGGCTGAATTCTTAACTGCCAGACGGGCTGTGTAGGCTGAATTCTTAACAGCCAGACAGGCTGTGTAGGCTGAATTCTTAATAGCCAGCCAGGCTGTGTAGGATGAATTCTTAACAGCCAGACAGGCTGTGTAGGCTGAATACTTAATAGCCAGACATGCTGTGTAGGCTGAATTCTTAATAGCCAGACAGGCTGTGTAGGCTGAATTCTTAACAGCCAGACAGGCTGTGTAGGCTGAATTCTTAACAGCCAGTCAGGCTGTGTAGGCTGAATTCTTAACAGCCAGACAGGCTGTGTAGGCTGAATTCTTAATAGCCACACAGGCTGTGTCGGCTGAATTCTTAACAGCTAGTCAGGCTGTGTAGGCTGAATCCTTAACAGCCAGACAGGCTGTGTAGGCTGAATTCTTAATAGCCAGCAGGAGGCAGACTTACTGAAGATTGATGTTACTGTACTGAAATTCTTCCATTCATGCACAGGAGGTTGGTGGCACCGTCATTGGGGAGGATGGGCTCATGGTAATGGCTGGAGAGAAATTAGTGTAATGGTATCAAATACATCAAACACATGGTTTCCATGTATTTGATGTAATTCCATTTGCTCTGTTCTGGCCGTTATTATGAGCTTCCTCCACTCAGCAGCCTCCACTGCATTCATTTGATTGGACATCTGTAGGCCTATACTTTGTAGTAGGCTACTGGCAGAAATAAACATGGTACCATTGGGTTGCCTTGCCAAATGTTTAAATGTGTGTGTACCTATAGGGTTTTATGACATGAACAAACAGCTACTGATGTAATGGAATTTTATCAATGCATTTTCAAAAGAAAATGTCGAGCAAGAGGAATATATTGACAATGCCGATGCCAACTGTGCCTTATTTAAACTGCGCATTTCAAACATGGATGAATGCACTGCATCCTTCAGTTATGGAGGAAATGGAAGGAACTAGGCCAAACATATTAAACATTCAGATTACACAGTAGGTTTAAGCCTTATATAGCATGTCTCAACTGTTTCGCTAGATGGCAGTGAGTAGAAGGAGAGGAATGCCAGACCGCTGGGCCAGCAGCTTGCCTAGACTGGCTTATACTATTTATTGTAGGTGACCATGGTTTGCAATGGACTGGAAAGCCAATTATTTCCTGTGTCGACACTTTACGGCTGTAGTCAGCCTAATTGTTCTTGTTGTTGAAATATAGACCTTTCAGCTACTGCGCTTTTGAAATGAGAAGTGATTCTAAATCATAAAGTAGCCTAATTGCATTTTTCCCTTGCTGATATGCAAATTTGTATCGAGTTAATTAAGTGTGATTGCAAATGACAAATCAATTTGTGATTGACTAGGATACTTCGTATTGCTCTAGAGAACACTTTCTAAAGTAAAATAGTTTTTTTTCTCCTTCAAATGAACATAAAATCCCACGAATCACTGTTCCGTTTTCATTACGCCACATATTGAATGTATAGTTCGACTACTGTAGCGTTTTATAGGTTGTTCTGGAAGTGGTTTTTAGGGCACAGTGGGGGGTGTATCGGCTATTAGCACATGGCCGTACCGGTTGTGCATTGTTTTCATTTTGCTTCTCATTTGTCTTGTGTAATTGGATAGGGCAGTCCGTAGCCGTCTCTGTATGCATCTCTCTCTCTCTCTCTCTCTCTCTCTCTCTCTCTCTCTCCGTCTCTCTCTCTCTCTCTCTCTCTGGTTTATTGTCACTCTGACATCAGGACTATTGCAGTTGAAGGCTCTCGCTCCGACAAGGAAATATCATTTTCAGCTACTATTTCCCAGAGGCTTTTTACACACCATACCAAGGTAAGACTTGGCTATTCATTTTAGAAAAATTTGCGTAAATATGTAGTTCTGCAACCCTTGGGCACGCACGATATGAATGCGGACTTTGAGACAAACTGTACAGTAGCCTTTACTGTCTCAGCCTAATATAATTATCTGGCACTGCAAGATGTCTCACTTTGTAATAGTGTGGCTCTCTGATATTGGCACATGAAATGACATTATCGTCAGCCAGAATCGCGGTTTTTCCGAACTTCCACCAAGAACTATCGGACGTAGATTGAATGCTACCGTGTAGGCTAACATTTTCACCAGACACAGCGCGGTGCCGCACACATCATCGGTATCATACATTGTTAAATGCGTGCAGTAGGCTAGGGGATAAACGAATTCCAAACACATTTATACGTCTTGAAGTAATTGTACCATCTGCGTTTGTTTTCTTTTTCTTTTGATTTTATTGCTGAGCTGAGGTGTTTGCTCGCATGATTCTGTTTATGATAAAGCGACTGACTGGTCTCAAAGTAGCATACCGAAGTTGAATAAGTAGCCGGGCTGACGCGCAGCGGGCTGACGCGCAGCGGGCTGTGATTCTGTCCCGGTGCTACAGAACACCTCATTCTCTCTGACTCCATTCACCTTATTGATGTTTCCGTGGCATATGGAACAGTTGGTCCCTACTCTAGACAGATGTTCACACATTACATTAGTAGTTTATTGAGAGTGAGCACATATTTATCTATTGTTTTGGGAGCTGAGGGGCTAAGAGCCGATGCAGTGACACAGAGCAGCGACACAGAGCAGCGTAGCACGGCTATGGCGCGATTTCAGTGGCAATAGAAATTATTATATTCTGAATTACATCATTTTGAATATGTATTAGGATGTAGCATTTTATATAAATACATTTTTCAATTTATAATGCACAAATTGATTCATATAATTTCATCATTTGAATTTCATGATTTGAAACTGAATTGAATTAATATTGCAGTCAGTATTAAAATGCAATATTTATGAATATTCAAATTCAATATGTATATATTCAGTTTCAATATGGTAAATTATATATTGCATTCATTGTCTGTATATCAAGTTTATAAACTTAGTATTTCAAGTTTATCAAAGTCTCATATATTCAACTTCTCAGATGCATTCAGATTGAGTTTTTAAATTCAGTTCTCTAAATTCAGATTCAAAACCAGAGAACACAGAATAAAACCCTTTCTGTGGTAAATGTTTTTTTTTTTTTTTAAGTTCAACAAACTTATTGTCTTCCTATGAATCTGACTCTAGCTTTTGAACCGTTTTGACTATAAGCTATTATGACCCCATTCCCAAAACACGCAGGCTGCCACTCTGCTGTTTGCATGACAGGCAGTGCTCATTCTGTATCCTTCATCGCTAGGCATAATTGATCACAATCGTATTGATCCAATTATGAACTGTCTTGGAGAGAGAGCCATCCTGTATATACACTATAGGCCTACATATTTTTCCCTGATGGTTTATGTTGTTTTGACCTTGTGCTCACAGAATCAAGTCATGATGTTCTGATCCGTTATAAGGTGTATAAGCCTCTCTGTGTTTGTGCTGTAAAAGTAGAAGGCTGGCTACTTGTATATTTAGAATGCTTTGTGATTAGGCCTAAAGCCAAAGCTCTGAGCCATAAGCCTTATTAACTGCTTGAATGCTGCATGCAGGATTTTATCACTGCCTGGGTTTTAATTGGAATTTGGTTGTAGGCCTATTTGGAACTATTTCCCATTATTTTGTCAAATAACCTCAAAAATATAATTAAATAGTAGAAGAAGAGTTCATATGTAAGGGTTTTAAAATAACTTGAAACCCTAAGTAGCATGGCCAGAAAACATATCTACTTCTAAAATAACTTGAAACCTTAAGTAGCATGGCCAGAACACATATCTACTTCTAAAATAACTTGAAACCCTAAGTAGCATGGCCAGAACACATATCTACTTCTAAAATAACTTGAAACCCTAAGTAGCATGGCCAGAACACATATCTACTTCTAAAATAACTTGAAACCCTAAGTAGCATGGCCAGAACACATATATACTTCTATAATAACTTGAAACCCTAAGTAGCATGGCCAGAACACGTATCTGCTTCTATAATAACTTGAAACCCTAAGTAGCATGGCCAGAACACGTTTCTGCTTCTATAATAACTTGAAACTATTGCACTATTGTAAAGTGGTTGTTCCACTGGATATTATAGGTGAATGCACCAATTTGTAAGTCGCTCTGGATAAGAGCGTCTGCTAAATGACTAAAATGTAAATGTAAAAAAAAATGAAACCCTAAGTAGCATGGCCAGAACACATATCTACTTGTAAAATAACTTGAAACCCTAAGTAGCATGGCCAGAACACATATATACTTCTATAATAACTTGAAACCCTAAGTAGCATGGCCAGAACACATATATACTTCTAAAATAACTTGAAACCCTAAGTAGCATGGCCAGAACACGTATCTGCTTCTATAATAACTTGAAACCCTAAGTAGCATGGCCAGAACACGTATCTGCTTCTATAATAACTTGAAACCCTAAGTAGGATGACCAGAACACGTATCTGCTTCTATAATAACTCGAAACCCTAAGTAGCATGGCCAGAACACGTATCTGCTTCTATAATAACTTGAAACCCTAAGTAGCATGGCCAGAACACGTATCTGCTTCTATAATAACTTGAAACCCTAACTAGCATGGCCAGAACACGTATCTGCTTCTATAATAACTTGAAACCCTAAGTAGCATGGCCAGAAAACGTATCTGCTTCTATAATAACTTGAAACCCTAAGTAGCATGGCCAGAACACATATCTGCTTCTATAATAACTTGAAACCCTAAGTAGCATGGCCAGAACACATATATACTTCTAAAATAACTTGAAACCCTAAGTAGCATGGCCAGAACACATATCTGCTTCTATAATAACTTGAAACCCTAAGTAGCATGGCCAGAACACATATATACTTCTAAAATAACTTGAAACCCTAAGTAGCATGGCCAGAACACATATATACTTCTAAAATAACTTGAAACCCTTAGTAGTATGGCCAGAACATGTATATGCTTCTATAATAACTTGAAACCCTAAGTAGCATGGCCAGAACACGTATCTGCTTCTATAATAACTTGAAACCCTAAGTAGCATGGCCAGAACACGTATCTGCTTCTATAATAACTTGAAACCCTAAGTAGCATGGCCAGAACACGTATCTGCTTCTATAATAACTTGAAACCCTAAGTAGCATGGCCAGAACACATATCTGCTTCTATAATAACTTGAAACCCTAAGTAGCATGGCCAGAACACGTATATACTTCTAAAATAACTTGAAACCCTTAGTAGTATGGCCAGAACATGTATCTGCTTCTATAATAACTTGAAACCTTAAGTAGCATGGCCAGAACACGTATCTGCTTCTATAATAACTTGAAACCCTTAGTCGTATGGCCAGAACATGTATCTGCTTCTATAATAACTTGAAACCCTAAGTAGCATGGCCAGAACACATATCAGCTTCTATAATAACTTGAAACCCTAAGTAACATGGCCAGAACACGTATCTGCTTCTATAATAACTTGAAACCCTAAGTAGCATGGCCAGAACACATATCTGCTTCTATGTGAGCTTCGGGTGAAAGCGTAAAGCTTCTTATAGGCGCTAATTACTAATAGGCTACTAACCTTTTCTCCTCT
>NC_138312.1:56937500-56992500 GCF_965601325.2 Salmo salar | reverse complement strand
TGTGTGTGTGTGTGTGTGTGTGTGTGTGTGTGTGTGTGTGTGTGTGAAAGAGACATACTTATGCCGTTGTCTTCTCTCCTGATCTAAACTTGTATCACACTTCTCCAGTGTGTTGTTTACCACTCTACTCCTCTTCAATGGGGAGTCTTTTTCCATCAATGTCACTGTTCCTTTCACTCTGCCTCCCACTTCCTCTCCTCTCAGCTCGGCTTCCTTTGCTGCTAACGTTTCTCAAGTTTTATAAGTCAGAACATTTTAGGCCTACACTGCAACAATAGAATGCATTAGCAGACTTTAGAATGGCGAAGACAAAAGAGAGTCCGCAGCAGAACAAAGCATAATGAACTAGATTCTAGAATGGTGACGTCATACTGTAAGTGATGTAGGCCTCAGCTAGCTATCCCAGTCACTGTTGAAGAATGGGCATATTGTCCCTCTGTCTCCCTGTGCCAGAGTATGACAGGAACAACAACATATTTCCAACCAGACCTGCAAAGGATTCAAATACTATTTGAAATCATTCAGATGCTTTGAGCGTGTGCTCTAGCCTGCCTGGAGGTTTACCATTTTGGGACTAGGAATAGGGGGCCATTTTGGGACTAGGAATAGGGGGCCATTTTGGGACTAGGAATAGGGGGCCATTTTGGGACTAGGAATAGGGGGCCATTTTAGGATGTAGGCCAGGTCGGTTTTCAACACAGACATCTCTTTTACATAAAACCGTCCCAGTTGGTTCTGGTTCAATCCAGCAGAGGAATGTAGGTCAGTCTTAACTGACACTCAGACACCTTTAATTAAATGTTCTATTCTCTTATTCACTCTCTCTACTTTCTTTCTCTCTCTCTCTCTCTCTCTCTCTCTCTCTGTCTCTCTCTCTGTCTCTCTCTCTCTTTTTCTTCTCTCTCTCGCAAGCTGTCTCTGTTTCACTCTGTTTCTATCTACCTCTCTTGCTCACTCACTCACTCACTCACTCACTCACTCACTCACTCACTCACTCACTCACTCACTCACTCACTCACTCACTCACTCACTCACTCACTCACTCACTCACTCACTCACTCACTCACTCACTCACTTAGGTACTTTTCTATCTTACTGATGTCTGGGCAGGCTTAAAAAAACCATCTTGAATTAAAAGCTATAATTTTAAAAATACAAATTAAAAATACAAATGCAATTTCCACTCGCATGATGTTAATTATTTGATTATTCATTCTATATGTATATTTGAATGATAATTGATGCCAAGCCAGTTTGCTAATTGCTCAACACCTAATGAAGGCTTTCAAGGCTGTGTGAATACATCTTCTGTATTGTTTTCACAGAGGAAAGAAAGAGGAAGAAAGAGGGTCATATTTTCAAAACATGAATCTGTCAGATATTGAACAAAAAAAAACATACTTTATTGCTATTCGTCTTTCATTACATTGTACCATCACACATTGTAATAAAATAAACACAAACGTGTGCAGTCCAGTCCTCTTTGGCCTTCAAGCCTGTTCCTCTCCTCTCTTAGTGTGCAAGTGGAAGGGTTAGTGTGTGGAAGTGTGTAGCCTAAGTGGAGGGGTTGAGTGCACAAGTGTGTGGCCTAAGTGGAGAGGATGAGTGCACAAGTGTGTAGCCTAAGTGGAGGTTAGACCTCTGGGCCCTGTGAGTCAGAGATGCTCAGAGCTCTAGAACTGTAGAAGCAGTAGCAATAAACCTCTGATTTCAAAGCACTCTGAAGCCTCCCAGGGATAATGTGGAGCAATGAAAGCTGCTCGAAATCTCTCTCTCTCTCGCTCTCTCTCTCTCTCTCTCTTGCTCTGGCATCAGATTGGAGGCTTACAGGTTAATGACTTACCTCAGGGAACAAAAGGAGAAAAGCCCTTGTGCAGGAGGAGTGTTATGACGTGTGTAGAGCAACACTGAGATATATTACTGGGATAACACTTTACTTAAAGCCTGCAGGCATAATGGAGTAAAGTGGTACCATTACTGCTAATATAAATGCTTTCTGATATGAGGGGCAACTCTGCGCACTATTCGAGAAGAGTAGTTCTTCAGGCAGGTATTATTACTGAATTTCCACGTAGAATATTGGTGGTGAAATAATAAAAGTGTCTTTAGTACAGAGTCCTTTATGTTAATCTCATAGCATGCTATGTTCCTTCCCTTTTAGAGGATGCTTCTCCGCGTCAGGGTCCATTTGACAGGAAACCCTGGTGATAAAGTCTACTGTCTCTCCCCCCTCAAACCAACCTGGTGTTATAGTCTCTCCTCCCCTCAAACCAACCTGGTGTTATAGTCTCTCCTCCCCTCAAACCAACCTGGTGTTATAGTCTCTCCTCCCCTCAAACCAACCTTGTGTTATAGTCTCTCCTCCCCTCAAACCAACCTGGTGTTATAGTCTCTCCTCCCCTCAAACCAACCTGGTGTTATAGTCTCTCCTCCCCTCAAACCAACCTGGTGTTATAGTCTCTCCTCCCCTCAAACCAACCTGGTGTTATAGTCTCTCCTCCCCTCAAACCAACCTGGTGTTATAGTCTCTCCTCCCCTCAAACCAACCTGGTGTTATAGTCTCTCCTCCCCTCAAACCAACCTGGTGTTATAGTCTCTCCTCAAACCAACCTGGTGTTATAGTCTCTCCTCTCCTCAAACCAACCTGGTGTTATAGTCTCTCCTCAAACCAACCTGGTGTTATAGTCTCTCCTCCCCTCAAACCAACCTGGTGTTATAGTCTCTCCTCTCCTCAAACCAACCTGGTGTTATAGTCTCTCCTCAAACCAACCTGGTGTTATAGTCTCTCCTCCCCTCAAACCAACCTGGTGTTATAGTCTCTCCTCTCCTCAAACCAACCTGGTGTTATAGTCTCTCCTCCCCTCAAACCAACCTGGTGTTATAGTCTCTCCTCTCCTCAAACCAACCTGGTGTTATAGTCTCTCCTCTCCTCAAACCAACCTGGTGTTATAGTCTCTCCTCAAACCAACCTGGTGTTATAGTCTCTCCTCTCCTCAAACCAACCTGGTGTTATAGTCTCTCCTCAAACCAACCTGGTGTTATAGTCTCTCCTCCCTCAAACCAACCTGGTGTTATAGTCTCTCCTCCCCTCAAACCAACCTGGTGTTATAGTCTCTCCTCAAACCAACCTGGTGTTATAGTCTCTCCTCAAACCAACCTGGTGTTATAGTCTCTCCTCTCCTCAAACCAACCTGGTGTTATAGTCTCTCCTCCCCTCAAACCAACCTGGTGTTATAGTCTCTCCTCAAACCAACCTGGTGTTATAGTCTCTCCTCCCCTCAAACCAACCTGGTGTTATAGTCTCTCCTCCCCTCAAACCAACCTGGTGTTATAGTCTCTCCTCTCCTCAAACCAACCTGGTGTTATAGTCTCTCCTCCCCTCAAACCAACCTGGTGTTATAGTCTCTCCTCAAACCAACCTGGTGTTATAGTCTCTCCTCTCCTCAAACCAACCTGGTGTTATAGTCTCTCCTCTCCTCAAACCAACCTGGTGTTATAGTCTCTCCTCTCCTCAAACCAACCTGGTGTTATAGTCTCTCCTCTCCTCAAACCAACCTGGTGTTATAGTCTCTCCTCAAACCAACCTGGTGTTATAGTCTCTCCTCAAACCAACCTTGTGTTATAGTCTCTCCTCAAACCAACCTGGTGTTATAGTCTCTCCTCCCCTCAAACCAACCTGGTGTTATAGTCTCTCCTCTCCTCAAACCAACCTGGTGTTATAGTCTCTCCTCAAACCAACCTTGTGTTATAGTCTCTCCTCAAACCAACCTGGTGTTATAGTCTCTCCTCAAACCAACCTTGTGTTATAGTCTCTCCTCAAACCAACCTGGTGTTATAGTCTCTCCTCCCCTCAAACCAACCTGGTGTTATAGTCTCTCCTCCCCTCAAACCAACCTGGTGTTATAGTCTCTCCTCCCCTCAAACCAACCTGGTGTTATAGTCTCTCCTCCCCTCAAACCAACCTGGTGTTATAGTCTCTCCTCCCCTCAAACCAACCTGGTGTTATAGTCTCTCCTCCCCTCAAACCAACCTGGTGTTATAGTCTCTCCTCCCCTCAAACCAACCTGGTGTTATAGTCTCTCCTCCCCTCAAACCAACCTGGTGTTATAGTCTCTCCTCCCCTCAAACCAACCTGGTGTTATAGTCTCTCCTCCCCTCAAACCAACCTGGTGTTATAGTCTCTCCTCTCCTCAAACCAACCTGGTGTTATAGTCTCTCCTCAAACCAACCTGGTGTTATAGTCTCTCCTCTCCTCAAACCAACCTGGTGTTATAGTCTCTCCTCTCCTCAAACCAACCTGGTGTTATAGTCTCTCCTCTCCTCAAACCAACCTGGTGTTATAGTCTCTCCTCAAACCAACCTGGTGTTATAGTCTCTCCTCTCCTCAAACCAACCTTGTGTTATAGTCTCTCCTCAAACCAACCTGGTGTTATAGTCTCTCCTCTCCTCAAACCAACCTGGTGTTATAGTCTCTCCTCTCCTCAAACCAACCTGGTGTTATAGTCTCTCCTCCCCTCAAACCAACCTGGTGTTATAGTCTCTCCTCTCCTCAAACCAACCTGGTGTTATAGTCTCTCCTCCCCTCAAACCAACCTGGTGTTATAGTCTCTCCTCTCCTCAAACCAACCTGGTGTTATAGTCTCTCCTCAAACCAACCTGGTGTTATAGTCTCTCCTCTCCTCAAACCAACCTGGTGTTATAGTCTCTCCTCTCCTCAAACCAACCTGGTGTTATAGTCTCTCCTCAAACCAACCTGGTGTTATAGTCTCTCCTCTCCTCAAACCAACCTTGTGTTATAGTCTCTCCTCAAACCAACCTGGTGTTATAGTCTCTCCTCTCCTCAAACCAACCTGGTGTTATAGTCTCTCCTCTCCTCAAACCAACCTGGTGTTATAGTCTCTCCTCCCCTCAAACCAACCTGGTGTTATAGTCTCTCCTCTCCTCAAACCAACCTGGTGTTATAGTCTCTCCTCTCCTCAAACCAACCTGGTGTTATAGTCTCTCCTCCCCTCAAACCAACCTTGTGTTATAGTCTCTCCTCCCCTCAAACCAACCTTGTGTTATAGTCTCTACTCCCCTCAAACCAACCTGGTGTTATAGTCTCTCCTCCCCTCAAACCAACCTGGTGTTATAGTCTCTCCTCCCCTCAAACCAACCTGGTGTTATAGTCTCTCCTCCCCTCAAACCAACCTGGTGTTATAGTCTCTCCTCTCCTCAAACCAACCTGGTGTTATAGTCTCTCCTCAAACCAACCTGGTGTTATAGTCTCTCCTCTCCTCAAACCAACCTGGTGTTATAGTCTCTCCTCAAACCAACCTGGTGTTATAGTCTCTCCTCTCCTCAAACCAACCTGGTGTTATAGTCTCTCCTCAAACCAACCTGGTGTTATAGTCTCTCCTCTCCTCAAACCAACCTGGTGTTATAGTCTCTCCTCTCCTCAAACCAACCTGGTGTTATAGTCTCTCCTCCCCTCAAACCAACCTGGTGTTATAGTCTCTCCTCAAACCAACCTGGTGTTATAGTCTCTCCTCTCCTCAAACCAACCTGGTGTTATAGTCTCTCCTCTCCTCAAACCAACCTGGTGTTATAGTCTCTCCTCTCCTCAAACCAACCTGGTGTTATAGTCTCTCCTCTCCTCAAACCAACCTGGTGTTATAGTCTCTCCTCTCCTCAAACCAACCTGGTGTTATAGTCTCTCCTCAAACCAACCTGGTGTTATAGTCTCTCCTCAAACCAACCTTGTGTTATAGTCTCTCCTCAAACCAACCTGGTGTTATAGTCTCTCCTCCCCTCAAACCAACCTGGTGTTATAGTCTCTCCTCTCCTCAAACCAACCTGGTGTTATAGTCTCTCCTCAAACCAACCTTGTGTTATAGTCTCTCCTCAAACCAACCTGGTGTTATAGTCTCTCCTCTCCTCAAACCAACCTGGTGTTATAGTCTCTCCTCTCCTCAAACCAACCTGGTGTTATAGTCTCTCCTCCCCTCAAACCAACCTTGTGTTATAGTCTCTCCTCCCCTCAAACCAACCTTGTGTTATAGTCTCTACTCCCCTCAAACCAACCTGGTGTTATAGTCTCTCCTCCCCTCAAACCAACCTGGTGTTATAGTCTCTCCTCCCCTCAAACCAACCTGGTGTTATAGTCTCTCCTCCCCTCAAACCAACCTGGTGTTATAGTCTCTCCTCTCCTCAAACCAACCTGGTGTTATAGTCTCTCCTCAAACCAACCTGGTGTTATAGTCTCTCCTCTCCTCAAACCAACCTGGTGTTATAGTCTCTCCTCAAACCAACCTGGTGTTATAGTCTCTCCTCTCCTCAAACCAACCTGGTGTTATAGTCTCTCCTCAAACCAACCTGGTGTTATAGTCTCTCCTCTCCTCAAACCAACCTGGTGTTATAGTCTCTCCTCTCCTCAAACCAACCTGGTGTTATAGTCTCTCCTCCCCTCAAACCAACCTGGTGTTATAGTCTCTCCTCAAACCAACCTGGTGTTATAGTCTCTCCTCCCCTCAAACCAACCTGGTGTTATAGTCTCTCCTCCCCTCAAACCAACCTGGTGTTATAGTCTCTCCTCCCCTCAAACCAACCTGGTGTTATAGTCTCTCCTCTCCTCAAACCAACCTGGTGTTATAGTCTCTCCTCAAACCAACCTGGTGTTATAGTCTCTCCTCTCCTCAAACCAACCTGGTGTTATAGTCTCTCCTCTCCTCAAACCAACCTGGTGTTATAGTCTCTCCTCTCCTCAAACCAACCTGGTGTTATAGTCTCTCCTCAAACCAACCTGGTGTTATAGTCTCTCCTCTCCTCAAACCAACCTTGTGTTATAGTCTCTCCTCAAACCAACCTGGTGTTATAGTCTCTCCTCTCCTCAAACCAACCTGGTGTTATAGTCTCTCCTCTCCTCAAACCAACCTGGTGTTATAGTCTCTCCTCCCCTCAAACCAACCTGGTGTTATAGTCTCTCCTCCCCTCAAACCAACCTGGTGTTATAGTCTCTCCTCTCCTCAAACCAACCTGGTGTTATAGTCTCTCCTCCCCTCAAACCAACCTGGTGTTATAGTCTCTCCTCCCCTCAAACCAACCTGGTGTTATAGTCTCTCCTCTCCTCAAACCAACCTGGTGTTATAGTCTCTCCTCCCCTCAAACCAACCTGGTGTTATAGTCTCTCCTCTCCTCAAACCAACCTGGTGTTATAGTCTCTCCTCCCCTCAAACCAACCTGGTGTTATAGTCTCTCCTCCCCTCAAACCAACCTGGTGTTATAGTCTCTCCTCAAACCAACCTGGTGTTATAGTCTCTCCTCCCCTCAAACCAACCTGGTGTTATAGTCTCTCCTCAAACCAACCTGGTGTTATAGTCTCTCCTCTCCTCAAACCAACCTGGTGTTATAGTCTCTCCTCAAACCAACCTGGTGTTATAGTCTCTCCTCCCCTCAAACCAACCTGGTGTTATAGTCTCTCCTCTCCTCAAACCAACCTGGTGTTATAGTCTCTCCTCCCCTCAAACCAACCTGGTGTTATAGTCTCTCCTCAAACCAACCTGGTGTTATAGTCTCTCCTCAAACCAACCTGGTGTTATAGTCTCTCCTCCCCTCAAACCAACCTGGTGTTATAGTCTCTCCTCAAACCAACCTGGTGTTATAGTCTCTCCTCTCCTCAAACCAACCTGGTGTTATAGTCTCTCCTCAAACCAACCTGGTGTTATAGTCTCTCCTCCCCTCAAACCAACCTGGTGTTATAGTCTCTCCTCTCCTCAAACCAACCTGGTGTTATAGTCTCTCCTCAAACCAACCTGGTGTTATAGTCTCTCCTCAAACCAACCTGGTGTTATAGTCTCTCCTCCCCTCAAACCGTCCAGCAGGCCTCCAATCATCCGAGTAAAGCAGTTTAACACAGGCAGGGCTCTCTCATCTCTAATGTGCAACTACTCCCACCAGATCTAGGTCAAATGGTTTGTCTTGTTGAAGATTTAGTCTGCGATCTGGGAAGCTATTTTGATTGTCATTTCAAGTCTTGATATATACCCATTTATTCTTGGAGAATATTTGCAGTTACATGTATTACTATACTATAATCCAAAATAGTACTATATTACTGTATTACATTACTATAATCTCCAAATATGTTTTTATTTAATTGTTTACAAAAAAATAGTAATGTAAATAATGTAACATTGAAACCATGACGATGTCCTGGATCTATAGCGACCCCAACCCCATCCCTCAACTGTATATCAAAACAAGTGGCAGGGCTGCCGTTTTGTTGCTTTTTCCAATCTCTGAATGTAGCTTTAATCTCATTAAGAGGCAAGGGGCGACCTGCCCTGCATGGACCCCGACCCGTCTGAAAGAAGAAGGAAACACATAGGGTCAGGGTATCTTGCATGGTCAGGGTAGGGTATCTGGCATGGTCAGGGTATCTGGCATGGACAGGGTATCTGGCATGGACAGGGTGGGATATCTGTTATGGTCAGGCTATCTGGCATGGACAAGCTATCTGGCATGGTCAGGGTATCTGGCATGGTCAGTGTTAAGGTATCTGGCATGGTCAGGATATCTGGCATGGTCAGGGTATCTGGCATGGACAGGGTGATATATCTGTTATGGTCAGGGTATCTGGCATGGACAAGCTATCTGGCATGGTCAGGGTATCTGGCATGGTCAGTGTTAAGGTATCTGGCATGGTCAGGATATCTGGCATGGTCAGGATATCTGGCATGGTCAGGGTTAAGTTAATTATTCATGATATCTGGCATGGTCAGTGTTAAGGTATCTGGCATGGTCAGTGTTAAGGTATCTGGCATGGTCAGTGTTAAGGTATCTGGCATGGTCAGGGTATCTGGCATGGTCAGTGTTAAGGTATCTGGCATGTCAGGGTTAAGTTGTCTGGCATGGTCAGTGTTAAGGTATCTAGCATGGTCAGGATATCTGGCATGGTCAGGATATCTGGCATGGTCAGGGTTAAGTTAATTGTTCAGGATATCTGGCATGGTCAGGGTATCTGGCATGGTCAGGGTTAAGTTAATTGTTCAGGGTATCTGTCATGGTCACACACAAGAAAAAAGGGGGTTTGTAGCTGTTCACTGATGATGAACAAAAGTGACTAGTGGTTCTCTTATCCATTTTACTCCACTCAGGCTGAACAATTACCCTGACCCTGACAGATAGACTGAACAATTACCCTGACAGATAGACTGATCAATTACCCTGACCATGACAGATAGACTGAACAATTACCCTGACCATGACAGATAGACTGAACAATTACCCTGACCATGACAGATAGACTGAACAATTACCCTGACCATGACAGATAGACTGAACAATTACCCTGACCATGACAGATAGACTGAACAATTACCCTGACCATGACAGATAGACTGAACAATTACCCTGACAGATAGACTGATCAATTACCCTGACCATGACAGATAGACTGAACAATTACCCTGACCATGACAGATAGACTGAACAATTACCCTGACCATGACAGATAGACTGAACAATTACCCTGACCCTGACAGATAGACTGAACAATTACCCTGACCCTGACCATGACAGATAGACTGAACAATTACCCTGACCATGACAGATAGACTGAACAATTACCCTGACAGATAGACTGAACAATTACCCTGACCATGACAGATAGACTGAACAATTACCCTGACCATGACAGATAGACTGAACAATTACCCTGACAGATAGACTGAACAATTACCCTGACCATGACAGATAGACTGAACAATTACCCTGACCATGACAGATAGACTGAACAATTACCCTGACCATGACAGATAGACTGAACAATTACCATGACCCTGACAGATAGACTGAACAATTACCCTGACCATGACAGATAGACTGAACAATTACCCTGACCATGACAGATACACTGATCAATTACCCTGACAGATAGACTGAACAATTACCATGACAGATAGACTGATCAATTACCATGACAGATACACTGATCAATTACCATGACAGATACACTGATCAATTACCATGACAGATACACTGATCAATTACCATGACAGATGCACTGATCAATTACCATGACAGATACACTGATCAATTACCATGACAGATACACTGATCAATTACCATGACAGATACAGCCATCAATTACCATGACAGATACACTGATCAATTACCATGACAGATAGACTGATCAATTACCATGACAGATACACCGATCAATTACCATGACAGATACACTGATCAATTACCATGACAGATACACCGATCAATTACCATGACAGATACACCGATCAATTACCATGACAGATACACTGATCAATTACCATGACAGATACACTGATCAATTACCATGACAGATACACCGATCAATTACCATGACAGATACAGCCATCAATTACCATGACAGATACACCGATCAATTACCATGACAGATACACCGATCAATTACCATGACAGATACACCGATCAATTACCATGACAGATACACTGATCAATTACCATGACAGATACACTGATCAATTACCATGACAGATAGACTGAACAATTACCATGACAGATACACCGATCAATTACCATGACAGATAGACTGAACAATTACCATGACAGATAGACTGATCAATTTAACTAGTTAAATAAAGGTTTAAAAAAAGAAAATAAATAACATTTTTCGGCAAATCGGTGGCCAAAAATACCGATTACCGATTGTTATGAAAACTTGAAACCGGCCCTAATTAATCGGCCATTCCGATTAATCGGTCGACCTCTAGTTGCTTGTTAAACAAGTGGATTCAGGGATCAAGTGTAGCTGGAGCTGGGCCTGGCTTAAGCTGGATGCCACTATAAATGTGAAAGGAACACCACAACACTTTCCCTCTTTCTCACTTTTGCTGGCACATTGTAGAACAGATGTCCACAGGCAGAACGTGTACAATGTAATATTGTGCAGTGAAGCCCAAAGATATTATTTTTGTTGTGTTGAACTTGACAGTAGTGTGTGTGTGTGTGTGTGTGTGTGTGTGTGTGTGTGTGTGTGTGTGTGTGTGTGTGTGTGTGTGTGTGTGTGTGTGTGTGTGTGTGTGTGTGTGTGTGTGTGTGTGTGTGTGTGTGTGTGTGAGTTAAAAAAAATATATATTTCACCTTTATTTAACCAGGTAGGCTAGTTGAGAACAAGTTCTCATTTGCAATTGCGACCTGGCCAAGATAAAGCAAAGCAGTTCGACACATACAACAACACAGAGTTACACATGGAATAAACAAAACATACAGTCAATAATACAGTGAATGTTATTTTTGCACACATGTAGCCTTGTGCACTTGATCGATGTCTACTATAGTGGCCACTATAATAGAGAAAAAATATCATTCCTGTTTGTTTCATTCTATTTCTACTTTAAAATGTTTTTTCCCCAAGTGCAATATTTAGATGTGTGTGGTCACAAGCGTTCTATTATAAAGGCTGTCATGGTTAACTGCAATATTAGTGTATTGTATTGTTTTCTCAAGACTTGAGTGTCATTTGCAGCAAAGTCTAGGCAACAAATAACATTGGATTGCTTTCTTTACATTTTTTAGCTGTGAGTCAGGTTCACATGAACCACTTTTTATTTTACACACAGAGACTTAATTAGTTAAATCCTGTATTTCAGTGCAATGTTGCATGTTGCATGTTTCAGTGCAAAAAAAAAGTGTCACCTTTTTGGGTCCTCACCAGTTTGCATCCCTGAGATACACACTTAGACAGACAGATACACACTTAGATACTCACTTAATGGACAGATACAGTATCAGTTTAATATCCACATGTTTGTGATTTTACAGTAAATGGTGAGTAACACTTTATTTTGATCTTTCCCTCTTCAGGCTGTTTCTCTGCTCTGTCCTCCGCTTACCGCTGTTAGTTTACAACACCAGGCTGTTTCTCTGCTCTGTCCTCCGCTTACCGCTGTTAGTTTACAACACCAGGCTGTTTCTCTGCTCTGTCCTCCGCTTACCGCTGTTAGTTTACAACACCAGGCTGTTTCTCTGCTCTGTCCTCCGCTTACCGCTGTTAGTTTACAACACCAGGCTGTTTCTCTGCTCTGTCCTCCGCTTACCGCTGTTAGTTTACAACACCAGGCTGTTTCTCTGCTCTGTCCTTGTCACGTCCTGGCCAGTATATAAGGTTAATTGTTTTGTAGTTTGGTCAGGGCGTGGCAGGGGGTATTTGTTTTCTGTGGTTCGGGGTGGTGTGTTTTGTGTAAAGGGTGTTTGATTTAGTAATTCCGGGTTTTGGATTATGTTTAGTAATTCTATGGTTAGTCTAGGTTGTGTGTTTCTATGTTTGGTTGATTGGGGTTGGGACTCTCAGTTGAAGGCAGGTGTTGTCTATCTGCCTTTGATTGAGAGTTCCATATATTAGGGTGTGTTTGTATGTGTGATTTGTGGGTGATTATTCTGTGTATAGCCTTGTGCCTTACCAGACTGTTTATTTGTCGAGTGTTCGTGTTTTGTTATTTTGTATGGTCATTTTTGAGATTAATTAAAAATCAAGATGAGCATTCACGTACCTGCTGCGTATTGGTCCACATTTTCTGATGACGATTTCGCATTATCGTCAGAAGACGAAGACAACAATTGTGACAGAATCACCCACCACCAAAGGACCAAGCAGCAGAGGAAGGAGCAGACGGAGTTCGAGTTGGACTGGCGGGAGAAGTGGACTTGGGAGGAAGTTCTGGACGGGGCCGGACCCTGGCATCAGGCTGGGGATTATCGACGCCCGCAGGGGGAAATTGAGGCAGCCAAGGCAGAGAGGCGGTGGTACGAGGCCAAGTACGCGCTGAAGGAGAAGCACGAGAGGCACCCCCAAGAAAATTTTGGGGGGGGGCACACGGGTAGTTTGGCTAGGCGTAAGAAGAGCCGGAAGCCAGCTACTCGTGGTTATATGGAGGAGCGTATGGGGTGGAGAGCGCTATGTTTCGCTGAGGAGCGCACTATCTCACCCATACGCACGCACAGTCCGGTGCGCGTTATTCCAGCCCCTCGCAGGTGCCGTGCTAGAGCGGGCATCCAGCCTGGTAGGAGGATGCCTGCGCAGCGCATCTGGTCGCCGGTACGCCTCCGAGGACCAGGCTACCCAACTCCCGCTCTACGCACGGCTACCATCAGGCCCCTGCACAGCCCAGTCTGCCCTGTACGAGCACCCCGCTCGTACAGGGCTACTAGTTCCATCCAGCCAAGGCGGGTTGTGCAGGAGGTAAGATCTAGACCGGCTGTGCGCCTCCATAGCCCTGGGTTTCCAGCTCCTGTCTCTCGTGCGGACCCGGAAGTGCGTCAACCCAGTCCGACTCGTCCTGTTCCCGCTCCCCGCACTAGCCTGGAGGTGCGTGTACATAATCTGGTAATCCCAGTACCAGCACCACGCACCAGGCTACAAGTGCGTCAACCCAGCCTCGCCAGTCAACAGTCTTCATCAGAGCTGCCCGCCAGTCAACAGTCTTCATCAGAGCTGCCCGCCAGTCAACAGTCATCATCAGAGCTGCCCGCCAGTCAACAGTCATCGTCAGAGCTGCCCGCCAGTCAACAGTCATCGTCAGAGCTGCCCGCCAGTCAACAGTCATCGTCAGAGCTGCCCGCCAGTCAACAGTCATCGTCAGAGCTGCCCGCCAGTCAACAGTCATCGTCAGAGCTGCCCGCCAGTCAACAGTCATCGTCAGAGCTGCCCGCCAGTCAACAGTCATCGTCAGAGCTGCCCGCCAGTCAACAGTCATCGTCAGAGCTGCCCGCCAGTCAACAGTCATCGTCAGAGCTGCCCGCCAGTCAACAGTCATCGTCAGAGCTGCCCGCCAGTCAACAGTCGTCAGAGCTGCCCGCCAGTCAACAGTCGTCAGAGCTGCCCGCCAGTCAACAGTCGTCAGAGCTGCCCGCCAGTCAACAGTCGCCAGAGAGGTCAGACTGCGCTGAACTGCCGGAGTGGCCAGACTGCGCTGAACTGCCGGAGTGGCCAGACTGCGCTGAACTGCCGGAGTGGCCAGACTGCGCTGAACTGCCGGAGTGGCCAGACTGCGCTGAACTGCCGGAGTGGCCAGACTGCGCTGAACTGCCGGAGTGGCCAGACTGCGCTGAACTGCCGGAGTGGCCAGACTGCCCTGAACTGCCGGAGTGGCCAGACTGCCCTGAACTGCCGGAGTGGCCAGACTGCCCTGAACTGCCGGAGTGGCCAGACTGCCCTGAACTGCCGGAGTGGCCAGACTGCCCTGAACTGCCGGAGTGGCCAGACTGCCCTGAACTGCCGGAGTGGCCAGACTGCCCAGACTGTCCCGAATTGCCAGACTGCCCAGACTGTCCCGAATTGCCAGACTGCCCAGACTGTCCCGAATTGCCAGACTGCCCAGACTGTCCCGAATTGCCAGACTGCCCAGACTGTCCCGAATTGCCAGACTGCCCAGACTGTCCCGAATTGCCAGACTGCCCAGACTGTCCCGAATTGCCAGACTGCCCAGACTGTCCCGAATTGCCAGACTGCCCAGACTGTCCCGAATTGCCAGACTGTCCCGAATTGCCAGACTGCCCCGAATTGCCAGACTGCCCAGACTGTCCCGAATTGCCAGACTGCCCAGACTCTCCCGAATTGCCAGACTGCCCCGACTGCCCCCCGGCGAAGCCAGAGTGGCCCGACAGCCTGGAACGGCCGGAGCCAGAGCCACCTCCAGAAATAGGTGGGTTGGGGAGGGGGGGTGTAGCACAGTGCCGTCGTTGACGGCAGCCACCCTCCCTTCCCTCCCTTTAGAAAAGGGGACTTTTTGTTGGTGTTGCTTGGGGTTATTTTTTGTTAAGGTGCTTCTGGGGTAGCACCTTTAAGGGGGGGGTACTGTCACGTCCTGGCCAGTATATAAGGTTAATTGTTTTGTAGTTTGGTCAGGGCGTGGCAGGGGGTATTTGTTTTCTGTGGTTCGGGGTGGTGTGTTTTGTGTAAAGGGTGTTTGATTTAGTAATTCCGGGTTTTGGTTTATGTTTAGTAATTCTATGGTTAGTCTAGGTTGTGTGTTTCTATGTTTGGTTGATTGGGGTTGGGACTCTCAGTTGAAGGCAGGTGTTGTCTATCTGCCTTTGATTGAGAGTTCCATATATTAGGGTGTGTTTGTATGTGTGATTTGTGGGTGATTATTCTGTGTATAGCCTTGTGCCTTACCAGACTGTTTATTTGTCGAGTGTTCGTGTTTTGTTATTTTGTATGGTCATTTTTGAGATTAATTAAAAATCAAGATGAGCATTCACGTACCTGCTGCGTATTGGTCCTCATTCACCGACAACAGCCGTGACAGTCCTCCGCTTACCGCTGCTAGTTTACAACACCAGGCTGTTTCTCTGCTCTGTCCTCCGCTTACCGCTGTTAGTTTACAACACCAGGCTGTTTCTCTGCTCTGTCCTCCGCTTACCGCTGTTAGTTTACAACACCAGGCTGTTTCTCTGCTCTGTCCTCCGCTTACCGCTGTTAGTTTACAACACCAGGCTGTTTCTCTGCTCTGTCCTCCGCTTACCGCTGTTAGTTTACAACACCAGGCTGTTCGTGCCGAAACAGTAAACTGGTAACACCTCCTTTTGATCTTCCCCATATTGTCAGACACGTTCATACTCAGTAGCTGCTCGGATCAATAGACCATCAGTCATAGAGATACGTCTATTATTAAAGGGTTTATCTCAGCTATCAGTTATTAAAGGGTTTATCTCAGCTATCAGTTATCTCAGCTATCAGTCATAGAGATACGTCTATTATGAAAGGCGGTTTATCTCAGCGATCAGTCATGCTGGTAATTAGTGAGATGAGAGCTATTTGTTCTCCTCTGACTCGTCATCACCTCCATAAACACAGCCTGGTAATACTGAGCCGTTTTAAATCCAGGTTACACAATAGATGAAACTGCTCTGTTTGATGAGCAGTATTCAGGGTCAAATCAATGTTTATTCGTCACGTGCACAGGATACAGCGGGTGTAAACTGTACAGTGAAATGCTTACTTGCAGCTCTTCCTCAACAGTGTAGAATGTAAAGTAGCAAAGCTAATGAATAGATAATACGTCGATGAATAAAAAGAAAAAGTGAACAACAGTTTGTAAAAAAAAAAAAAAATTGAAGGTAATAAAATGGATGAGTGGTTTCCAGGCAACAGATCTTAATTTGATCACCCTGTCACAGGAGAGCTTTCCTGCAATGGATTGTATTTGATGTTTAAAAAGGCTTCTGAAGTTTGTAATTTCCAGCTTGAAATTTTGGTAACACTTTACTTGACACCCAGCAGCATAACATGTTATGACACTAAGAATATACACTTTATGACACTGTCAAGAAGCATCATGACCATCATAATAATATAAGCCAGATAGGCCTAGTACTCTTATGTAGGTGTCATAACCAGCCATACTATATATTGCGTTATTTTATGTCACAACAGGTGTAAATACTGTCTAGAAGGTTCTACATCATATCTTTTCCAATTCATTTCCATAATATATCCATTGTCCATTATCTTGCTTCTGCCTCAGCGCTTTGGATAAATTATTCCCCTTGAAATTAAATCTTGGACTCAGTCTGCACATGGTATTAATGTGGGTCCTGTGAATGGATTTGGGCTGCTACCACGCGCATTGCTTACAAAGTACTCTGTTGGAGTTTTGTTGTTCTATATAGTCTAAAACAGAGAGACCAGATGGAGAGAGGAGGGAAGATGGATAGAGGAGGGAAGATGGAGAGAAGATGGAGAGAGGAGAGAAGATGGAGGCAGAGAGGAGGGAAGATGGAGAGAGGAGGGAAGATGGAGAGAGGAGGGAAGATGGAGGGAAGAGGGAGGGAAGATGGAGAGAGGAGGGAAGATGGAGAGAGGAGGGAAGATGGAGAGAAGATGGAAGATGGAGAGAGGAGGGAAGATGGAGAGAGGAGAGAGTAGGGAAGATGGAGGGAGAGAGGAGGGAAGATGGAGGGAGAGAGGAGGGAAGATGGAGAGAGGAGGGAAGATGGAGAAAAGGGGGAGAGAGGAGGGAAGATGGAGAGAAGAGGGAGAGAGGAGGAAAGATGGAGATAAGATGGAGAGAGGAGGGAAGATGAGGAGAGGAGGGTAGATGGAGAGTGGAGGGAAGATGGAGAGAGAAGTGAAGATGGAGAGAGAAGTGAAGATGGAGAGAGGAGGGAAGATGTGGAGAGGAGGGAAGTTGGAGAGAGGGGGGAAGATGGAGAGAGGAGGGAAGATGGAGAGAGGAGGGAAGATGGAGAGAGGGGGGAAGATGGAGAGAAGATGGAAGATGGAGAGAGGAGGGAAGATGGAGAGAGGAGAGAGTAGGGAAGATGGAGGGAGAGAGGAGGGAAGGTGGAGGGAGAGGGGAGGGAAGATGGGGGAAGATGGAGAGAGGAGGGAAGATGGAGAGAGGAGGGAAGATGGAGAGAAGAGGGAGAGAGGAGGGAAGAGGGAGAGAAGAGGGAGAGAGGAGGGAAGATGGAGATAAGATGGAGAGAGGAGGGAAGATGAGGAGAGGAGGGTAGATGGAGAGTGGAGGGAAGATGGAGAGAGAAGTGAAGATGGAGAGAGGAGGGAAGATGTGGAGAGGAGGGAAGATGGAGAGATGAGGGAAGATGGAGAGAGGGGGGAAGATGGAGAGAAGATGGAAGATGGAGAGAGGAGGGAAGATGGAGGGAGAGAGGAGGGAAGGTGGAGGGAGAGGGGAGGGAAGATGGAGGGAAGATGGAGAGAGGAGGGAAGATGTGGAGAAGAGGGTAGATGGAGAGAGGAGGGAAGATGAAGAGAGGAGGGAAGATGGAGAGATGAGGGAAGATGGAGAGAGGAGGGAAGATGGAGAGAGGAGAGAAGATGGAGAGAAAATGGAGAGAGGAGAGAAGATGGAGAGAGAAGTGAAGATGGAGAGAGAAGTGAAGATGGAGATAGGAGGGAAGATGTGGAGAGGAGGGAAGATGGAGAGAGGAGAGAAGATGGAGAGAGGAGGGAGTGGAGAGAGGAGGGAAGATGGAGGAGGGGGAAGATGGAGAGAGGAGGGAAGATGGAGAGAGGAGAGAAGATGGAGAGAAGAGGGAGAGAGGAGGGAAGATGGAGATAAGATGGAGAGAGGAGGGAAGATGGGAGAGGAGGGAAGATGGAGAGAGGAGAGAAGATGGAGGAAGATGGAGAGAGGAGGAGGAGGGAAGATGGGAGAGGAGGGAGATGGAGAGAGGAGGGAAGATGGAGAGAGGAGGGAAGATGGAGAGAGGAGGGAAGATGGAGAGAGGAGGGAAGATGGAGAGAGGAGAGAAGATGGAGAGAAAATGGAGAGAGGAGAGAAGATGGAGAGAGAAGTGAAGATGGAGAGAGAAGTGAAGATGGAGGGAAGATGTGGAGAGGAGGGAAGATGTAGAGAAGTTGTAGAGAGGAGGGAAGATGGAGAGAGGAGGGAAGATGGAGAGCGGAAGGAAGATGGAGAGAGGAGGGAAGATGGAGAGAGGAGGGGTGTTGGGTGGAGGAGAGAAGATGGGTGGAGGAGGGAAGATGGAGAGAGGAGGGAAGATGGAGAGAGAAGTGAAGATGGAGAGAGGAGGGAAGATGGGGGAGGAGAGAAGATGGATTGGAGGAGGGAAGATGGAGAGAGGAGGGAAGATGGAGAGAGGGAAGTGGAAGATGGAGAAGATGGAGAGAGGAGGGAAGATGGAGAGAGGAGGGAAGATGGAGAGAAGATGGAGAGAGGAGGGAAGATGGAGAGAGGAGGGAAGGTGGAGAGAGGAGAGAAGATGGAGAGAAGATGGAGAGAGGAGTGGAAGATGGAGAGAGGAGGGAAGATGGAGAGAGGAGGGAAGATGGAGAGAGGAGGGAAGATGGAGAGAGGAGGGAAGATGAGATGGAGGAAGATGGAGAGAGGGTGGAGAGAGGAGGGAGATGGAGAGAAGATGGAGAGAGGAGGGAAGATGGGAGAGGAGGGAAGATGGAGAGAGGAGGGAAGATGGAGAAAGGAGTGAAGATGGGGAGAGGAAGGAAGATGGAGAGAGGCAGGAAGATGGAGAGAAGATGGAAGATGGAGAGAGGAGGGAAGATGGAGAGAGGTGAGAGTAGGGAAGATGGAGGGAGAGAGGAGGGAAGATGGGGGAAGATGGAGAGAGGAGGGAAGATGGAGAGAGGAGGGAAGATGGAGAGAGGAGGGAAGATGTGGAGAGGAGGGTAGATGGAGAGAGGAGGAAGATGGAGAGAGGAGGGAAGATGGAGAGAGGAGGGAAGATGAGGAGAGGAGGGAAGATGGAGAGAGGAGAGAAGATGGAGAGAAGAGGGAGAGAGGAGGGAAGATGGAGATAAGATGGAGAGAGGAGGGAAGATGTGGAGAGGAGGGTAGATGGAGAGAGGAGGGAAGATGGAGAGAGGGGGAAGATGGAGAGAGGAGGAAGATGGAGAGATGAGGGAAGATGGAGAGAGGAGAGAAGATGGAGAGAAAATGGAGAGAGGAGAGAAGATGGAGAGAGGAGAGAAGATGGAGAGAGAGAGTGGAAGATGGAGAGAGGAGGGAAGATGGGAGAGGAGGGAAGATGGAGAGAGGGTGGAAGATGGAGAGAGGAGAGAAGATGGAGAGAGGAGGGAAGATGTGGAGGAGGGATGATGGAGAGAGGAGGGAAGATAGAGAAAGGAGTGAAGATGGGGAGAGGAAGGAAGATGGAGAGAGGAGGGAAGATGGAGAGAGGAGAGAAGATGGAGAGAAGAGGGAGAGAGGAGGGAAGATGGAGATAAGATGGAGAGAGGAGGGAAGATGTGGAGAGGAGGGTAGATGGAGGAGGGAGAGAGGAGGGAAGATGGAGATAAGATGGAGAGAGGAGGGAATGATGTGGAGAGGAGGGTAGATGGAGAGAGGAGGAAGATGGAGAGAGGAGGGAAGATGGAGAGAGGAGGGAAGATGGAGAGAGGAGAGAAGATGGAGAGAAAATGGAGACGAGGAGAGAAGATGGAGAGAGAAGTGAAGATGGAGAGAGAAGTGAAGATGGAGAGAGGAGGGAAGATGTGGAGAGGAGGGAAGATGTAGAGAAGTTGGAGAGAGGAGGGGAAGATGGAGAGAGGAGGGAAGATGGAGAGCGGAAGGAAGATGGAGAGAGGAGGGAAGATGGAGAGAGGAGGGAGATGGAGATAAGATGGAGAGAGGAGGGAAGATGTGGAGAGGAGGGTAGATGGAGAGAGGAGGGAAGATGGAGAGAGGAGGGAAGATGGAGAGAGGAGGGAAGATGGAGAGAGGAGGGAAGATGGAGAGAGGAGGGAAGATGGGGAGAGGAGGGAAGATGGAGAGAGGAGGGAAGATGGAGAGAGGAGGGAAGATGGAGAGAGGAGGGAAGATGGAGAGAGGAGGGAAGATGGAGAGAGGAGGAGATGGAGATGGAGAGAAGATGGAGAGAGGAGAGAAGATGGAGAGAGAAGTGAAGATGGAGAGAGAAGTGAAGATGGAGAGAGGAGGGAAGATGTGGAGAGGAGGGAAGATGTAGAGAAGTTGGAGAGAGGAGGGAAGATGGAGAGAGGAGGGAAGATGGAGAGAGGAAGGGAAGATGGAGAGAGGAGGGAAGATGGAGAGAGGAGGGAAGATGGAGTGGAGGAGAGAAGATGGGAGAGAGGAGGGAAGATGGAGAGAGGAGGGAAGCTGGAGAGAGAAGTGAAGATGGAGAGAGGAGGGAAGATGGGTGGAGGAGAGAAGATGGAGAGAAGATGGAGAGAGGGTGGAAGATGGAGAGAGGAGAGAAGATGGAGAGAGGAGGGAAGATGTGGAGGAGGGATGATGGAGAGAGGAGGGAGAGAGGAGGGAAGATGGAGATAAGATGGAGAGAGGAGGGAAGATGGAGAGAGGAGGGAAGATGGAGAGAGGAGAGAAGATGGAGAGAAGAGGGAGAGAGGAGGGAAGATGGAGATAAGATGGAGAGAGGAGGGAAGATGTGGAGAGGAGGGAAGATGGAGAGAGGAGGAAAGATGGAGAGAGGAGGGAAGATGGAGAGAGGAGGGAAGATGGAGAGAGGAGGGAAGATGGAGAGAGGAGGGAAGATGGAGAGAGGAGGGAAGATGGAGATAAGATGGAGAGAGGAGGGAAGATGTGGAGAGGAGGGAAGATGGAGAGAGGAGGGAAGATGGAGAGAGGAGGGAAGATGGAGAGAGGAGGGAAGATGGAGAGAGGAGAGAAGATGGAGAGAAAATGGAGAGAGGAGAGAAGATGGAGAGAGAAGGGAAGATGGAGAGAGAAGTGAAGATGGAGAGAGGAGGGAAGATGGAGAGCGGAAGGAAAATGGAGAGAGGAGGGGAGATGGGTGGAGGAGAGAAGATGGGTGGAGGAGGGAAGATGGAGAGAGGAGGGAAGATGGAGAGAGAAGTGAAGATGGAGAGAGGAGGGAAGATGGGTGGAGGAGAGAAGATGGGTGGAGGAGGGAAGATGGAGAGAGGAGGGAAGATGAGAGAGAAGTGAAGATGGAGAGAGGAGGGAAGATGTGGAGAGGAGGGAAGATGAAGAGATTATGGAGAGAGGAGGGAAGATGAGAGAGGAGTGAAGATGGATAGAAGATGGAGAGAGGGGGGAAGATGGAGAGAGGAGAGAAGATGGAGAGAGGAGGGAAGATGTGGAGGAGGGAAGATGGAGGGAAGATGTGGAGGAGGGAAGATGGAGAGAGGAGGGAAGATAGAGAAAGGAGTGAAGATGGAGAGAAGATGGGGAGAGGAAGGAAGATGGAGAGAGGAGGGAAGATGGGAGGAGTGAAGATGGATAGAAGATGGAGAGTGAAGGGAAGATGGAGAGAGGAGGGATGATGGAGAGAGGAGAGAAGTTGGAGAGAGGAGAGAAGATGTAGAGAGAAGGGAAGATGGAGAGAAAATGGAGAGAGGAGGGAAGATGTGGAGGAGGGAAGATGTGGAGGAGGGAAGATAGAGAGAGAAGGGAAGATGAGAGAGGAGGGAAGGTGGGGAGAGGAGGGAAACTGGAGAGAGGAGGGAAGATGGAGAGATGGTGGAGAGAGGAGAGAAGGTGGAGGGAAGATGGGAGGAGTGAAGATGGATAGAAGATGGAGAGTGAAGGGAAGATGGAGAGAGGAGAGAAGATGGAGAGAGGAGGGAAGATGTGGAGGAGGGAAGATGGAGAGAGGAGGGAAGATGGAGAGAGGAGGGAAGATGGAGAGAGGAGTGAAGATGGGGAGAGGAAGGAAGATGGAGAGAAGATGGAGAGAGGAGGGAAGATGGAGAGTGAAGGGAAGATAGAGTGAGAAGGGAAGATGAGAGAGGAGGGAAGGTGGAGAGAGGAGGGAAACTGGAGAGAGGAGGGAAGATGGAGAGATGGTGGAGAGAGGAGAGAAGGTGGAGAGAGGAGGGAAGGTGGAGAGAGTTGGGAGATGGAGAGAGTAGAGAAGATGGAGAGAAGATGGAGGGAAGATGGAGAGAGGAGGAAAGATGGAGAGATGAGAGAAGGTGGAGAGAGGAGGGAAGGTGGAGAGAGGAGGGAAGGTGGAGAGAGGAGAGAAGATGGAGAGAGGAGGAAAGATGGAGAGATGGTGGAGAGATGAGAGAAGGTGGAGAGAGGAGGGAAGATGGAGAGAGGAGGGAAGGTGGAGAGAGGAGAGAAGATGGAGAGAGTAGGGAATGTAAATGACCATGGTAATAGATGAAGAATGTTCCTCAGGCGTGGGAGTGGTGGGGGTTCACACATACACACAGACACACACTATCACACTGACATGCACACACACACACACAGACACAGCGTTATTCATTGATGCATTAGAGGAAGTCATGCGTTGGTTGACACAGAGACCTCCTCTGTGTTGTGTGCTAGCCAGTCATCATCCTACTCTGCTCTGCTCCTCACAAGGCCTGGCTTTTTCTCTGGGTCTCTGGGCAGACAGTCGAGGAGAGGAAGGCAGAATGAAACCCAGATAAGAGGAGAGGAGAGGAGAGGAGAGGAGAGGAGAGGAGAGGAGAGGAGAGGAGAGGAGAGGAGAGGAGAGGAGAGGAGAGGAGAGGGTGAGCAAGAGGATTGGAAAAGATAAGAGAGGAGAGAACTGGCCAGCACAGCAGTAGTGTGGGCTGTTCTCTCCTCTCCTCTACTCCCTCTCCCTGTATTTAATCTGCTAATGCACTTTCTTGACTCTCAGATCTAATAAGGAGAGAAGCCTTTTCAGTAATGAGAACTGGCTGGGCTCGCTACAGAACAGCAGCAGAGATATTGAACCTGTATCCCAAATAGGGTGGCATTTGGGATACAGTCTGGGTGGCAGGTGGGTGTGGAGGATGGATGGATGAGAAATCGAGACAGACAGACACTTGTACTGTAAAGATGCAGTGGTAACAGTCTGCATGGGGTAAACAAGCTGCCTTAGGAAATGTCTGCAGGGAGGGAGGGATGGATAACTAAAGACTAGAGTACCCTGGTGAAGACTAGAGTACCCTGATGAAGATTAGAGTACCCTGATGAAGACTAGAGTACCCTGATGAAGACTAGAGTACCCTGATGAAGACTAGAGTACCCTGATGAAGACCAGAGTACCCTGATGAAGACTAGAGTACCCTGATGAAGACCAGAGTACCCTGATGAAGACTAGAGTACCCTGATGAAGACCAGAGTACCCTGATGAAGACTAGAGTACCCTGATGAAGACCAGAGTACCCTGATGAAGACTAGCGTACCCTGATGAAGACCAGAGTACCCTGATGAAGACTAGAGTACCCTGATGAAGACTAGAGTACCCTGATGAAGACTAGAGTACCCTGATGAAGACTAGAGTACCCTGATGAAGACTAGAGTACCCTGATGAAGACCAGAGTACCCTGATGAAGACTAGAGTACCCTGATGAAGACCAGAGTACCCTGATGAAGACTAGAGTACCCTGATGAAGACTAGAGTACCCTGATGAAGACCAGAGTACCCTGATGAAGACCAGAGTACCCTGATGAAGACTAGAGTACCCTGATGAAGACTAGAGTACCCTGATGAAGACTAGAGTACCCTGATGAAGACTAGAGTACCCTGATGAAGACCAGAGTACCCTGATGAAGACTAGAGTACCCTGATGAAGACTAGAGTACCCTGATGAAGACCAGAGTACCCTGATGAAGACCAGAGTACCCTGATGAAGACTAGAGTACCCTGATGAAGACTAGAGTACCCTGATGAAGACCAGAGTACCCTGATGAAGACCAGAGTACCCTGATGAAGACCAGAGTACCCTGATGAAGACTAGCGTACCCTGATGAAGACTAGAGTACCCTGATGAAGACTAGAGTACCCTGATGAAGACTAGAGTACCCTGATGAAGACCAGAGTACCCTGATGAAGACTAGAGTACCCTGATGAAGACCAGAGTACCCTGATGAAGACTAGAGTACACTGATGAAGACTAAAGCCAACATGTGTTTGCTTTTCCTAGTAACTTACATCTTGACCTTAGTATTAGCTAACTCCTAGCATGCTAGCTGTTCCTGTTCACTTCTAATCATTGTGCTAATGCTAGGTATCATTGGCTAGTTATCATAACTTAATTTAGTCTTCATTAGCTTGCCGATCATTGTACCTGTACACAGCCAATCTGTAAATAGCACACCCAACTACCTCATCCCCAAATTTTTATTTAACCTCTTGCTCTTTTGCACCCCCGTATCTCTACTTGCACATCATCATCTGCACATCTATCACTCCAGTATTAATGCTAAATTGTAATTATTTCACCTCTATGGCCTATTTATTGCCTTACCTCCCTACTCTTCTACACTTACATAGATTTTTCTATTGTGTTATTGACTGTACGTTTGTTTATGTGTAACTCTGTGTTGTTGTTTTTGTCGCACTGCTTTGTTTTATCTTGGCCACGTCGCAGTTGTAAATGAGAACTCAATTGGCCTACCTGGTTAAATAAAGGTGAAATAAAAAAAATTTAAAAAAAAAATTCATACTGGACGCAGAGAAATACAAATGTGACCAGTCGGCTCGATTCAGTCCTATGTAGCAGTTTTTTTTACATTGGATAAAAGTAGAGACTCAGAGCTAGAAAAGGGTATATCATACACTGCAGTTCAGGAAGAATGGGAAAGTAATTATGCTTTGAAAGTTGATAGACTTGTAACCCCACTTTTGAAAAAATGGCCCTTGAATGTTTTGGTACACCTACTGGAGAGCTCTTCTTTGTCTACATCCTTTTAGCATTGTTCACACCCTCTTAAGCCTTAGTCCCACCCATCGTTTTAAGGATTCACATGTAAGGCAATGTGGTAAACACAAGCTATATCAAATAAAATCAAAGTTTATTTGTCACATGCACAGGATACAGAAGGTGTAGACGGTACAGTGATAGTACTTGTGTACTGGCATATTAGCGATATCAAAAACAGAAAGTGTCCAGATAAAAATATTTTATAAATATTTGGTCATTATTAGATCACGTCTTACCCAGACACACTTGTCTAAATGAAGGAAATGCTATAACCCCCCAGCCACATCTAGCTAAGTGGATGGGTCACTATTGTCTAGGCATGTAAACATGTTCCTAAAATACAATAGATGTCCGTAATCACCCTCAGACACACTTGGCTAACTTGATGGGTCATGTAATCATCTGGAGAAGCTAAACAATAAACCTAATTGTGCTTTGAAGACAACTGGGATCTCTGAAAAATACGAGGTCAAATCATGACGTCAGTGATCTTCAGGGTTCTAAAAAGAGGTCCGAGTTCACGAGTTGGAATTCTGAGTTGGATGACTGTTCAAAACGATTTTTCCCAGTCGGAGCATTTTTTTTTCTTCCCAGTGGTCTTTTCAGATATTATTAATTTCAAATTTTGTCATTGCAAGTTAAAGTGTATTATTAGTTAGCTAGCTAACGTTAGCTAGCTGCTTCGCTAGCTAGTGTTAGCTAGCTAGCTAACATTGAACCTAGTTGAACCTAGTTGGTTAGCTTTAGCTACCTTTAGCTGCTGAAGTCGGAAGTCAGAGATTTCCGAGTTCCCAGTTGTTTTGAATGTGGCAATAATCCCAACCCTTACTACTAGCAATACAAACTGATTATCATAGTTAGCCACATGCATGAATCTGCAGGTAGCTAAAGCTAACCAACTAGGCTCAATGTTAGCTAGCTTGCTAACACTAGCTAGCGAAGCAGCTAGCAAATGTTAGCTAGCTAACTAATAGTACGGTTTAACATTTGAAATTAATAATATCTGAAACGTTAGCTAGCTAAACTCTCTTACCCGTATACTTGGATGAACACTTCTCCCTCTCTGTCACGGATGCCATGTTTGTCCTTACTCATTTTCAGAGTCAGCATGGCACGATCGTCTTCCAGAAAGTAGAGAGCAGTAGTAACACTTTTGCAGTTCTTCATGATATCTTTCAAAAAAGTTGCGGTATAAAGGATTACCTACACATACTGAGCAGCTCATGTTATAGACAGAAGAATGCTACATGGCAGACCAATCCAAACTCATCGCTCAGCATATCCAGCCCATCCATTTATCTCAGCCAATCATGGCTAGCAGGAAGGTTCCTGACTTTTTCCATGGCTAAACCAACTAGGCTTGTAGTTTAACTATTTTATTTATATTTACAGGTGGCATACAAGTTTGTTATTAAGGCAAATGAAAGTTCAAATGATTCAGAAGGCATTTCTGCCCAAAAAAACGCATTTTGATGAAAAAATAAATGATTACGTTCAAATGCCTTTCCTGTGAAGTAGTGATGTGCGACACATGCCTAGTTTCCTGATACGAGTCACAAATGGTATAAACAAGTTCATCTGACTCTGAGGAAGTAGATAAAGGTAGTGAAATTGCCAAGCTATCCCCTTAAACAGGTTGTTCATCGGGGTGGCAGCGTAGCCTAGTGGTTAGAGTGTTGGGCCAGTAACTGAAAGGTTGCAAGTTTGAATCCCCGAGCTGACAAGGTACAAATCTGTTGTTCTGCCCCCTGAACAAGGGAGTTAACCCTCTGTTCCTGTCATTGAAAATAAGAATTTGTTCTTAACTGACTTGCCTGGTTAAATAAATAAATAAAAAATGGTGGACTTTGGTTGGACAGCATGGCAGCAGTATTAGCTCAGCATTGAATTGACCAGGAAGGACCACCAACCATGGCTGTACATAGACAGGTCTCCAGTCTGGACTCTACATGTATCTAACAGTAATTACTGTGTAGATGTCTTTGTTAGCAGAGCACAGAGTATATCATGTCAGGGAGAATTAGTGTTGAAACCCCAGAGCTGACGGCTGTGCTCATATGAAGATATAATCATCCTCTCTCTCTCTGTTCTCTGTTCTGTCTCTCCCTCTTTTTCTCTTTCTCTCGCTCTCTCTCTGTTCTCTCTCTCATTCGCTCTCTCTCTCTTTTCTCTCTCTCCCTCTTTCTCTCTCTCTTCTCTCTCTCCCTCTTTCTCTCTCTCTTTCCCTATTTCTCTCTCTCTCTCCCTCTTTCTCTCTCTCTCCCTATTTCTCTCTCTCTTCTCTCTCTCCCTATTTCTCTCTCTCTCTCTCTCTCTCTCTCTCTCTCTGTTATCATTGCTTACAGCGTATTAGTCTCTCCATGTGTTTCACACAGAAATCTGACTATTAACTATTATTAGATCACAAGGTGGAATTGATTATGTCGACCCAGTTTTCATGCTTTGAGTATGGACACTCGCTGTTGCTGGATACCAACTTATAGTGTACATAGAGTACAAACGAAATCAAAACAACCAACAAAACCGTATGACATTAAGTCAATTATGAACATACTTCACATATTACAATATTCTATTTTCTACTTCCTCTCCTTCTATGGCCACTCTTCAGTGAACAGATATGGGCTGTCTGAATTACCGACCATAGCTGTTGAATAAATCTCTCTGAAAGACAAAAGCCCAAGGGGTCTGAATCTGTATGCAGTCTGATATCTTCATATATTCAGTGGAGAGTAATAATTAAAATAAAACTATGCTTGGTGTATCCACTCCTAAAGGTTTCCCTCTGAGATGAGAAAGTGGCGCACCAGTGCGTTTGACCTGCAGACAGTTAAATCAGGAGTATCTGAGTGGCCATTGTGCAGGTTAGGATGTGTATGTTCACTACCCTGTAGTGCAGGGTGGTCGTGTTAACTAGAGATGGGCGTTTAGTTCACTACCCTGTAGTGCAGGGTGGTCGTGTTAACTAGAGAATGGCGTTTAGTTCACTACCCTGTAGTGCAGGGTGGTCGTGTTAACTAGAGCTGGGCGTTTAGTTCACTACCCTGTAGTGCAGGGTGGTCGTGTTAACTAGAGATGGGCGTTTAGTTCACTACCCTGTAGTGCAGGGTGGTCGTGTCAACTAGAGCTGGGCGTTTAGTTCACTACCCTGTAGTGCAGGGTGGTCGTGTCAACTAGAGCTGGGCGTTTAGTTCACTACCCTGTAGTGCAGGGTGGTCGTGTTAACTAGAGATGGGCGTTTAGTTCACTACCCTGTAGTGCAGGGTGGTCGTGTCAACTAGAGCTGGGCGTTTAGTTCACTACCCTGTAGTGCAGGGTGGTCGTGTTAACTAGAGATGGGCGTTTAGTTCACTATCTTAAAACCAGCACACATGCTTGATACACACACACACACACACACACACACACACACACACACACACACACACACACACACACACACACACACACACACACACACACACACACACACACACACACCCTGCTTACCTAGCAGTGGATTATCTCAACTCACTGGCCTCGTGGTTAAAGTGTCCGCCCTGAAATTGAAATTGGGAGTTTGATCCCCGGCTGAGTCATACCAGAGACTTTAGAAATGATGCGTCTCTGCTTGGCACTCAGCATCAGTGAGATAGATTGTGGCTGAAGGCTCTGTAATGCATTAGTATTATGTCCAGGTTGTGTACCTTTATGTCAAGCTGCTACAGAAACATGAGATAGGCGGCGGCGCCTATCAGCTGTTCTGGCTCGCTCAAACCAAGGATACTTACTGCACTTCCAGAAACACAGCACCTAAATAACCTCACAGCACCTAAATAACCTCACAGCACCTAAATAACCAAACAGAACCTAAATAACCTCACAGCACCTAAATGACCTCACAGCACCTAAATAACCTCACAGCACCTAAATAACCTCACAGCACCTAAATAACCTCACAGCACCTAAATAACCTCACAGCACCTAAATAACCTCACAGAACCTAAATAACCTCACAGCACCTAAATGACCTCACAGCACCTAAATGACCTCACAGCACCTAAATAACCTCACAGCACCTAAATAACCAAACAGAACCTAAATGACCTCACAGCACCTAAATAACCTCACAGCACCTAAATAACCTCACAGCACCTAAATAACCAAACAGAACCTAAATGACCTCACAGCACCTAAATAACCAAACAGAACCTAAATAACCAAACAGAACCTAAATAACCTCACAGCACCTAAATAACCTCACAGCACCTAAATAACCTCACAGCACCTAAATAACCTCACAGCACCTAAATAACCAAACAGAACCTAAATGACCTCACAGCACCTAAATAATCTCACAGCACCTAAATAATCTCACAGCACCTGAATAATCTCACAGCACCTAAATAATCTCACAGCACCTGAATAAACTCACAGCACCTGAATAAGCTCACAGCACCTAAATAACCTCACAGCACCTAAAGAACCTCACAGCACCTAAACAATCTCACAGCACCTAAAAAACCTCACAGCACCAACAGTAAAGAACCTCACAGCACCTAAATAACCTCACAGCACCTACAGTAAATAACCTCACAGCACCTAAATAACCTCACAGCACCAACAGTAAATAACCCCACAGCACCTAAATAACCTCACAGCATCTACAGTAAATAACCTCACAGCACCTAAATAACCTCACAGCACCTAAATAACCTCACAGCACCTACAGTAAATAACCTCACAGGCTTCTCTCTGGGCTATGATCCCTGCTCTCCTCTTTTTGGCATGGTGCTCTCTCGCACTCTCGTTCTCTCTTTGTATCACTCTTTATTTGTTTTGTCTTTCTTTCTCTCTCTCGCTCTCTCTCTCTCTCCATCTCTCCTCATCTCTCTCTCTTTCTCTCTCTCTCTCCATCTCTCCTCATCTCTCTCTCTTTCTCTCTCTCTCTCCATCTACCCTCATCTCTCTCTCTCTCTCTCTCTCTCTCTCTCTCTCTCTCTCTCTCCATCTCCCCTCATCTCTCTCTCTCTCTCCATCTCCCCTCATCTCTCTCTCTCTCTGTCTGTCTCTCTCTCTCTCCATCTACCCTCATCTCTCTCTCTCTCCATCTCCCCTCATCTCTCTCTCTCTCTCTCCATCTCCCCTCATCTCTCTCCATCTCCCCTCATCTCTCTCTCTCTCTTTCTCTCTCTCTCTCTCTCTCTCTTACACACAACACACACTTACACATTCTTACACACTTACACATTCTTACACACAGCACACACACTTACACACAACACACACACTTACACACACTTACACAACACACACAACACACACACTTACACAACACACACACTTACACAACACACACAAGACACACACTTACACAACACACACAAGACACACACTTACACAGCACACACAACACACACAACACACACTTACACAACACACACAAGACACACACTTACACAACACACACAAGACACACACTTACACAGCACACACAACACACACAACACACACTTACACACAACACACACAAGACACACACTTACACAACACACACAACACACACACAACATGTGATGAAGTGATAGGGGAGACATGCAGCCACTGGGGAGGTTATGTCAGGACTAATGGAATAGACTGAACACCTCCCACCAAAATAGACTGAACACCTCCCATCAAACTAGACTGAACACCTCCCTGACTGTGTCCTACCTCCCACCAAACTAGACTGAACACCTCCCTGACTGTGTCCTACCTCCCACCAAACTAGACTGAACACCTCCCTGACTGTGTCCTACCTCCCATCAAACCAGACTGAACCCCTCCCACCAAACTAGACTGAACACCTCCCTGACTGTGTCCTACCTCCCATCAAACTACACTGAACACCTCCCTGACTGTGTCCTACCTCCCACCAAACTAGACTGAACACCTCCCTGACTGTGTCCTACCTCCCACCAAACTAGACTGAACACCTCCCTGACTGTGTCCTATCTCCCATCAAACTACACTGAACACCTCCCTGACTGTGTCCTACCTCCCACCAAACTAGACTGAACACCTCCCTGACTGTGTCCTACCTCCCACCAAACTAGACTGAACACCTCCCTGACTGTGTCCTACCTCCCACCAAACTAGACTGAACACCTCCCTGACTGTGTCCTATCTCCCATCAAACTAGACTGAACACCTCCCTGACTGTGTCCTACCTCCCATCAAACCAGACTGAACCCCTCCTACCAAACTAGACTGAACACCTCCCTGACTGTGTCCTATCTCCCATCAAACTAGACTGAACACCTCCCTGACTGTGTCCTATCTCCCATCAAACTAGACTGAACACCTCCCTGACTGTGTCCTACCTTCCATCAAACTAGACCGTTTGTTTGTGGCAAAACAAGGTTTTATTTGAAAGATTGAATAGGAGATGTCCTCGAGCAGACACTCTCTCTTTCATTTGATCAGCCTCGTGGGTGTCAGAAGGAGAGCTGCAAATATATACGATTGGGTTTGACTTTGTTTCGTGTGAGAGATGAGACAGACAGTGATGCCTTGAAGCTGTGACAAAGATCCCTCTCTTAGGCCCAAATGACTCCCTATTCCCTATATAGTGCACTAATTTTGACCAACACCATATAGTCCCTGGTCAAAAGTAGTGCACTAAATAGGGAATTGGGAGTCATTTGGGATGCTGTCTGTGCCTCAGACAGATTCTCATTAGAGACTGAAGCCCATAATATATAGCAGTTGCTGTGTTGTGTGTGTGTGTGTGTGTGTGTGTGTGTGTGTGTGTGTGTGTGTGTGTGTGTGTGTGTGTGTGTGTGTGTGTGTGTGTGTGTGTGTGTATAACATAACCATGCGTAGGGTTGAGAGGTCACCCTATATTTACTTTGATATCGTAAGATAGTGAAATCTGCAGTTTTGAAAAGGACAACTTTATTGACTGTGGCTTGTGTAGAACAGATGGATTTTACAGCAGCACTCTTTGGAATGGAAATTCAAGATTGATTCCAGTCAAATCAAATCAGTCGTAGACACATTAGCAGATGTTATAGCAGGTGCAGCTAAATGCTGGTGTTACCAGCTCCGGTGCTGCCCTGCCAGTCCTGTCCAGTGTGCCAGTCCAATCTAGTCCTGTCCTCTCCAATTCAGTCCTATCCAGTCCTGTCCTCTCCAATCCAGTCCTGTCCAATCCAGTCCTGTCCAATCCTGTCCAATCCTGTCCAATCCAGTCCTGTCCAATCCAGTCCAGTCCTGTCCAATCCAGTCCTGTCCAATCCAGTCCTGTCCAGTCCTGTCCTCTCCAATCCAGTCCTGTCCAATCCAGTCCTGTCCAATCCTGTCCAATCCTGTCCAATCCAGTCCTGTCCAATCCAGTCCAGTCCTGTCCAATCCAGTCCTGTCCAATCCAGTCCTGTCCAGTCCAGTCCAGTCCAGTCCTGTCCAATCCAGTCCTGTCCAGTCCTGTCCAATCCAGTCCTGTCCAATCCAATCCTGTCCAATCCTGTCCAATCCTGTCCAATCCAGTCCTGTCCTGTCCAATCCAGTCCTGTCCAATCCAGTCCAGTCCTGTCCAATCCAGTCCTGTCCTGTCCAATCCAGTCCTATCCAGTGTTCCAGTCCTGTCCAATCCAGTCCAGTCCTGTCCAATCCAGTCCTGTCCAATCCAGTCCTGTCCTGTCCTGTCCAATCCAGTCCTGTCCAATCCAGTCCAGTCCAGTCCTGTCCAATCCAGTCCTATCCAGTCCTGTCTTGTCCAATCCAGTCCTATCCAGTGTTCCAGTCCTGTCCAATCCAGTCCAGTCCAGTCCAGTCCAGTGTTCCAGTCCTGTCCAATACAGTCCTGTCCAGGGTTCCAGTCCCGTCCAGTCCTGTCCTGTCTAATCCTGTCCAGTTTTCCAGTCCTGCTAGTCCTGTCCATTGTTCCAGTCTTGTCCAGTCCTGTCTTGACCAGTCCTGTCCAATCCAGTCCTGTCCTGTCAAATCCAGTTCAGCCTGTCCAGTTTTCCAGTCCTGTCCAATCCCGTCTAGTCCAGTCTTGTCCTGCCACGATGGAATGACGCAATCTTATTTTCTGATCTGTCCTCCACCCACACCCATATCCACTCATCATACTTTACTGACTGCACTCATCTTACACTCTGCATTTTACTATAACATCTGTATAATAAGCAGTTACGTAACACTAACATTTAAAATGCAGTGAGAGGCAAATCATGCTGTAAGGGGGTTTGGTGTGCATGGGCAGTGGCCATGAGGAATACATCCCAGTAGCCATGGAGACTACAGTCCACACACCAGTGAGGCTGTGCTGTCCAGAGACAGTGGTGCTACATATGTATTCATCCCCCCTGAAGCTTGAATCTGTTCCTGATCTATCCATCCCTCTCTCAATTCAATTTCATTTCAAGGGGCTTTATTGGCATGGGAAACATATGTTAACATTGCCAAAGCAAGTGAAGTAGATAATAAACAAAAGTGAAATAAACAATACAAATAAACAGTAAACATTACACTCACAGAAGTTCCAAAAGAATAAAGACATTACAAATGTCATGTTATGTATATATACAGTGTTGTAACGATGTGCAAATGGTTAAAGTACAAAAGGGAAAATAAATAAGCATAAATATGGGTTGTATTTACAATGGTGTTTGTTCTTCACTGGTTGACTTTTTCTTGTACTGTATGTCGAATTGTGTTGTCTCTCTCTCCTCTGCTAGTCTTATCTCTCCATGCAGGATTCTTGGCCCCACAAAGCTACCAATATCTGAACTACAATTCTCTAAACTACAGGAGATATAGAATCAGGACCAAAGCTTTTAACAAAAATAACCTAAAATAAAAAGGACTAAAACTACTTCAGTTGATCAGTTTAATTGAAATTCTTATAAAAAGGCATTAATGAGGCTACAATCTTATGACAAGTTATAAAGCACTATACTGTATCTGCAGCCTTTACATAAAGTATTATCTCATAGTTCCTCCATTTTTTTATATTTGAGCCCCACATTTTTAGCAAAAAAATATATTTTTTGCATGTTATTTTGGCATTAATACATGTCACATATCAGCAAAAAAAGTAAAATAATAATAATAAAGTCATTGAGTTAATAAAAGCTCCGTACAAACACGTTGTTTTCTTTCTTCAGTAAGGCAGCTCCAAAATATTTTTTTTTAAATAATAATAATTTAACCTTTATTTAAGTAGGCAAGTCAGTCTTATTTACAATGACGGCCTACACCGGGCAAACCATCCCCTAACCTGGACGATGCTGGGCCAATGAGGACCTATGGGACTCCCAGTCACGGCCGGTTGTGATACAGCCTGGATTCAGGCCTATGTAGCGTAGGGGTTGATAATGTTCTCTAGTTGCGCAGTGATTGGCTCAGTGTTCTGTCACTCATGGAGACACTACTTCACTGCTAAATCTAAGGATAGAGCTCGGAAATTCAAGACCCTTGGGTACTGCCATAGACTTACATTAGAAGTGCCAACTGGGAAGACAACTGGGAACTCCGGAAAAAATGATCTCCGACTGGGAAAATACGCTTTGAACGGTCATCCAACTCAGAATTGTAAGTCGGGAACTCTGGCCTCTTTCTAGAGCTCTGACCTAAAGATCACTGACGTCATGATTCAACCTTGATTTTTTTCCGAGTTCCCAGTTGTCTTGAAAGCGCCAGAGAATGCCAGACTTTGATGACAAAGTTTGATGACAAAATTTGCCCACGAAGGACCGCCGCGCGTGTTCAAGTGAGCACAGCACAACAAGGTGAGTCCAAAAATGTCTTGTATGCTGCTCCATATATTATGTAATATGCCAGCGAGATATGTATACTGTAGCTAAGAAAGTAATACTTAGTGTATGTCGTGTAGTAAGCTGTTAGTAACCCATGTGCCTCACCCTAATAATTTGGTCTATTTTCACCTCTTAATTTCACCTACAGTTCTGACTTGGAGGTGCACATGTAGCCCATAGCCTGTTTTTGAGAAATGTAATCATTGAATATTGTAAGAGCTTTCATTGTCTGCTTCTATGCCCCCTTTATTTTTCCTACGGTTCTGACTTGGTGTACAAGGAGAATACTGTAAGAATGGCACACGTTCTTAATTCTGTCGTTGGACATTTCAAAAGTGCTGAACAAATAGGACGGACGTAGTCAACTGAACTATCTCCCTCATTGTCTTTATCGAAATTAGGGATTGCCTCTTATCCGCTCGTCGTCCCCTTATGCCATAGTTTGTACATCTCAAATGTCAGTAGAAACCACATTTGTTTATAAGCAAGTCAGACATATCAGCTATGTTTTTTTAAAAGGCAGTAAATGAGGCTGAATTAATTGTTTCGCTACCAGGCAAGGCTCCGCTGAAAGCCAGGTGTAGCAGTGGTAAGGTGTTGGGGCTGCTGTTGGAACTCTGCTGTTGGGACAGCTTTATGTAGGCCCTAACAGTTTGTGGGCACCGTTTGTCACCGTTATAGTGCAATTACTGTATTGTTTAGTGTTGTGTAGTTGCTTTGCTGGCATGCATCCCTCAACATATTTTTTTCGTTGTGTATGCGCTGTGTATGATGTCCTATGCATATCCAAGAACAGAAACTCCTCTCTCCTCACCTCCGTCTGTCCTGCCTGACTCCTCTCTACACCTCCTCCTGTCCCCCTCTCCTCTCTCCTAACCCCCTCCCTCACCCTCTTACTCTCCTCTCCTCCCCTCCATCTCTCCTGCCTGACTCCTCTCTACACCTCCTCCTGTCCCCCTCTCCTCTCTCCTAACCCCCCTCCCTCCCCCTCTTACTCTCCTCTCCTCCCCTCCCCTCTTTGGTGGGATCTAAGGTTCTCTGACTCAATATGCTGTGGAAACAGAAAGAAGGGGGTCCTATAGCAGGGTGACGGGGGGGAAGCGTGTATGTGTTTATGTGACCTTCACCCAGCCCCCAGAGGTCACAGGGGGCCAGTCAGGGGCTTAACTCAGAGCTGGTACTGTCATGTTTTGGCGTCTGGACGCACACTCAGGATTTCCACAGTGTGTGTGTGACAGAAGCTTTCCACCCTATTCCCCAACCAGATCTGGGTCAACATGGGTCCCTAAGCACAATCAGGAAGGGTTATGGGAGGGAGGGAAGGAAGGAAGGAAGGAAGGAAGGAAGGGAGGGAGGGAGGGAGGGAGGGAGGGAGGGAGGGAGGGAGGGAGGGAGGGAGGGAGGGAGGGAGGGAGGGAGGGAGGGAGGGAGGAAGTTTACTGTGTGAGACAACTAAAGCTGAAAGGTGATAGAGATCTATTGTCATACGCTAGAACTCCAGTACTCCTCAGGTTGTATTTGGAGCCACTATCAAGAGACATTTTACTGTCAAAGGTGGAATAGTAGCTTTTATAAAATGATTACTCAAAGTGACAAGGGGTTTGTGTTGCCTGAGAGTCTGTTTTTATTACCCTTCTACTGGGAATCATTCTGCTAGCTTATCTTTCTCCTCGTGGTGATGTGTTCAGGAGAGAAAGAAAGAGGGAGAGGGAGAGAGAGAGATAGAGGTGAAGAGAGAGAGCGATATGGAGAGAGAGAGAGGTGAAGAGAGAGAGAGAGTGAGATAAGTGAAGAGAGAGAGAGAGGGGGAGGAGAGAGGTGGAGAGAGAGCAAAATAAATAAAATATAATCATATTTTATTGGTCACGTATTTTGCAGATGTTATCTCAGGTGCAGTTTCTAGCTCCAACAGTGCAGTAATATCTAGCGATACAGTAATACCTAACAATACAGCAATACCTAACAATACAGTAATACCTAAAAATACCGTAATATCTAACAATACAGTAATACCTAAAAATACAGTAATACCTAACTATATATAATACCTAACAATACAGTAATACCTAGCAATACAGTAATACCTAGCAATACAGTAATACCTAACAATACCGTAATATCTAACAATACCATAATACCTAACCGTAATACGTAACCGTAATATCTAACAATACAGTAATACCTAGCAATACAGTAATACCTAAAAATACCGTAATATCTAACAATACAGTAATACCTAACAATACAAAAAAATACACACAAATCCCAAAAATATAAAGAAATGAAGAAATATCACAATGAGTAATGTCAGACTCCGAAATATGAATGTACACTCCCCGGACACTTTATTAGGTACCCCGCTCACGAAAATGGATGGCTGTGTTCAGGAGAGAAAGGATGGATGGGAAAATACAGGCAGTGAGTCACTTGGCCGTGGCTTACCATAAAGCAGGCAGACAGGCATCGAGGCATTCAGTTACTGTTTGATTGAACGTTAGAATAGGCAAAACAAGTGACCTTAGCGACTTAGAGTGTGGTATGATCGTTGGTGCCAGGCCCGCCGGTTCCAGTATCTCAGAGACGTCCGTCCTCCTGGGCTTTCACACACGACAGTGTCTAGGATTTACCCGAGAATGGCGCGACAAACTTAAAAACATCCAGTCAGCGGCAGTCTTGTGGGTGAAAACAGCTCGTTGATGAAAGAGGTCCAAGGACAATGGCAAGAATCGTGCAAGCTAACAGGCGGGCCACAAATAAGCAAATAACGGTGCAGTACAACAGTTGTGTGGAGAATGTAATCTTGGGACTCACAACTCCTCGGTTGTCTGGAACATGACAGTGAGTTCAGTTTACCTGGTCAGTCCCCAGACCTCAACCCAGCAGAGCCTAATGGGATGAAATGGAATGGACTGTTAGCAGCATGAATGTACCACCGACCAAGCTGCAGCATGATGCCATGGTGTTAGCATGTACCAACATCCCTGTGGAACGTTTCTGACAATTTCTAGTATTACCTGAAGAATTCAGGTTGTTCTGGAGGCAAAGAGGGATCTGACCCAATACTAGATGTGTTCAATGACTCTATGTACATAGGGCAGCAGTCTCTAAGGTGCAGGGTAGAGTACTGCGTGGTAGCTGGCTAGTAACAGTGACTAAGGCTCAGGGCAGGGTACTGGGTGGAGGCCGGCTAGTGGTGACTATTGGGTAACAGTCTGGTAGCCTGGAGAGAGAAGCTGTTTTGCAGTCTCTCGGTCACAGCTTTGATGCACCGTTACTGTCTCCGCCTTCTAGAGGGTAACGGGTTGAATATGCCATGACTAGGGTGGTTGTTGTCCTTGATGATCTTTTTGGCCTTCCTGTGACACCAGGTGCTGTAGGTGTCCTGGAGGGCAGGCAGTGTGCCCCCGGTGATGCATTGGACTGACCGCACCACCCTCTAAATAGAAAGACGGAAAGAGAGAGAGAGACAGAGAGATGGAAGGAGAGAGAGAGAGATGGAGAGATGGAAAGAGAAATGGATAAAGAGGGACAGAAAATACAGAATAATAATAAAAAAAAAAATGTTTATCTTCTCTTTCATGCCTCTTACCAGCCCAGCAGCCAAATCAAATATAAAATGACATCATCACATTCAGAGTTACAAGATGACATGGTGCTATACCCTGGGTTGTTCTCAACAGAATGACCCATACCCTGGGTTGTTCTCAACAGAATGAGCCATACCCTGGGTTGTTCTCAACAGAATGAGCCATACCCTGGGATGTTCTTAACAGAATGAGCCATACCCTGGGTTGTTCTCAACAGAATGAGCCATACCCTGGGTTGTTCTCAACAGAATGAGCCATACCCTGGGTTGTTCTCAACAGAATGAGCCATACCCTGGGTTGTTCTCAACAGAATGAGCCATACCCTGGGTTGTTCTCAACAGAATGAACCATACCCTCTGTTGTTCTCAACAGAATGAGCCATACCCTGGGTTGTTCTCAACAGATTGATCCATACACTGGGTTGTTCTCAACAGAATGAACCATACCCTCTGTTGTTCTCAACAGAATGAGCCATACCCTGGGTTGTTCTCAACAGATTGATCCATACCCTGGGTTGTTCTCAACAGAATGATCCATACCTTGTGTTGTTCTCAACAGAATGAACCATACCCTGGGTTGTTCTCAACAGATTGAACCATACCCTGGGTTGTTCTCAACAGAATGATCCATACCTTGTGTTGTTCTCAACAGAATTAACCATACCCTGGGTTGTTCTCAACAGAATGATCCATACCTTGTGTTGTTCTGTCTATTGTGAATAACATTTGCAGTGGAACATGCACCTGAATGCACTCACGACTAATTTCTACGCGCACCAAAATTACAATCTGTTTCTCTGAACTTGCCCTGTGAAAGCCTTACATTGTAAGATGGTATTTTTATAACTTAGCTAGTCATGTTGGCAATAGAACAAGCTTTCTAATGATGCCCACAGGATGATTTATGATGGAGCGTTTCTGGATTATGTAAACAACAACAGTAACAGTAGTTGTGTTCCAAACAAAACATCTCCATAGTTCCTCAACAACACAGCTAGGAGAGCTAAAAAAAAAAAGTGCCTTATAAAAGTACATTGAAATTGCTTAGGACCTGTGCCCACTTTGGAGACACCAGATAGTCTTCTCACTCAAACCCTTGTCAAATTTTTCTTATGTTGCACCTACCCCACATCTTACAGGAATACTCTTATCATGTTACTGAATGTGTCCAGAGTATACAAATGCGGCGAAAAGTACAGCAAATGTAAAATACACATACAATCAACAGGGTAATGTTTGGATTCAGTCTTGTGTCAGGTGTACTGTTTTGTCCCCAACTTTGAGCTAATCATTTTCCCATAATCTCCTAACTGTTCCCTTTTAATTGCTACCATGGTTATATTTCTTCTGTAAGAAACATTTCAATGTTGCCCTATCCATATAGGGCAATTCCCACAAGTCTAAAGAGTGAAACTGACAATAGAGAGAGAAGAGAGGTTTTGATGTGTTTAACCAAACATTGATACAAGCGCTTCATTTTCTCCTGAGGTAAAAATATAGACAGTTTGAAAAGATGCTTGCTTAGTTCTGCCGAGGTTCATTGGTACGAGAGAGAGAAAATAGAGAGTGTATGTTTGAGTGTGAGAGAGAGAGAGAGAGAGAGACGGAAAATAGAGAGTGTATGTTTGAGTGTGAAAGAGAGAGAGAGGGAGAGAGAGAGAGACTGAAAATAGAGAGTGTATGTTTGAGAGAGAGAGAGAGAGAGAGAGAGAGACTGAAAATAGAGAGTGTATGTTTGAGTGTGAAAAAGAGAGTATGTTTGAGTGTGAAAAAGAGAGTGTATGTTTGAGTGTGAAAAAGAGAGAGAGGGAGAGAGACAGACAGAGAGAGAAAGATAGAGAGCGAGAGACTTTGTACTTGTACTTTAACCATTTGTACTTTGTTACAATACTGTATATATACATACTATGACATTTGTAATGTCTTTATTCTTTTGGAACTTCTGTGAGGGTAATGTTTACTTTTCATTTTTATTGTTTATTTCACTTTTGTATATTATCTACTTCACTTGCTTTGGCAATGTTAACATATGTTTCCCATGCCAATAAAGTGCCTTGAATTGAATTGAATTGAGAGAGAACTGGACAAGAATCTGACACCCTCAGCACACAGGGGGACAAACGCCTACCTGGAGGTGACAGATTTTCCCTCCCCCATATGCCCCTCCAGACACAATTATGACAACATAACCAACAAAACGTGTCACAACTCCTGCAGCTCTGTCGCCAGCTGCGTTTGTACAGTCAATGGTAGGCTTCGAGGAGACTCCTACTATAGTACACCTATAGCTCATCTCTTGGCAGTAGTATTGTAGACTACTTTGTCACTGACCTCAACCCAGAGTCTCGAAGAGCGTTCACAGTCAGCCCACCGACACCCCTATCAGATCACAGCAAAATCCCAGTCTACTTGAACAGAACAATACTCAAATCATGAGGCATCAAAGCCAAAGGAACTGAGTAATATTAAGAAATGCTATAGATGGAAGGAATGTAGTGTGGAAACCTACCAAAAAACAATTAGGCAACAACAAATTAAATTCCTGTTAGACAACTTCCTGGACAAAACGTTCCACTATAATAGTGAAGGTGTAAACTTGGCAGTAGAAAACCTAAACAGTATATTTGACCTCTCAGCTTCCCTATCAAATCTTAAAATGTCAAACCGAAAACTGAAGAAAATTTATAACAATGACAAATGGTTTGACGAAGAATGCAAAAACCTAAGAAAGAAACCTATCCAACCAAAAACACAGACCCAGAAAACCTGAGTCTACGCCTTCACTATGGTAAATCACTAAAACAATACAGAAATACACTACGGAAAAAGAAGGAACAGCACGTCAGAAGTCAGCTCAATGTAATTGAAGAATCCATAGACTGTAACCACTTCTGGGAAAATTGGAAAACACTAAACAAACAACAACATGAAGAGTTATCTATCCAAAACGGAGATGTATGGGTAAACCACTTCTCCAATCCTATAAGAACAAACAGCAAAAACATATACATGATCAAATACAAATCTTAGAATCAACTATTAAAGACGACCAAAACCCACTAGTCAATTACATTGACTAAACTACAGGACAAAATACAAACACTCCAACCCAAAAAGACCTGTGGTGTTGATGATATCCTCAATGAAATGATCAAATATACAGACAACAAATTCCAATTGGCTATACTAAAACTCTTTAACATCATCCTTAGCTCTGGCACCTTCCCCAATATTTGGAATCAAGGACTGATCACCCCAATCGGAAAAAGTGGAGACAAATTTGACCCCAAACACTACCGTGGGATATGCATCAACAGCAACCTTGGGAAAATCCTCTGTATTGTCATTAACAGCAGACTCATACATTTCCTCAGTGAAAACAATGTACTGAGCAAATGTCAAATTGGCTTTTACCAAATTACCATATGACAGACCACGTATTCAATCTGCACACCCTAATAGGCAAACAAACAAACCAAAACAAAGGCAAAGTCTTCTCATGCTTTGTTGATTTCAAAAAGGCCTTCGACTCAATTTGGCATGAGGGTCTGCTATACAAATTGATGGAAAGTGGTGTTTGGGGAAAAACATACATCATTATAAAATCCATGTACACAAACAACAAGTGTGCGGTTAAAATTGGCAAAGAACACACATTTCTTTCCACAGGGCCGTGGGAATCAACAAATTGGCGAGAGCAGTTGAACAGTCTGCAGCACCCGGCCTCACCCTACTAGAATCTGAAGTAAAATGTCTACTGTTTGCTGATGATCTGGTGCTTCTGTCACCAACCAAGGAGGGCCTACAGCAGCACCTATATCTTCTGCACAGATTCTGTCAGACCCCTGACAGTAAATCTCAATAAGACAAAAATAATGGTTTGCAAAAAAGGTACAGTTGCCAGGACCAGAAATACAAATTCAATCTAGACACCTTTTCCCTAGAGCACACAAAAAATTATACCTACCTCTGCTCTCTGCCTGGGGCGGCAGGTAGCCTAGTGGTTAGAGCGTTGGACTTGTAACCGAAAGGTTGCAACATCGAATCCCCAAGCTGACAAGGTAAAAATCTGTCGTTCTGCCCGTGGGAATTAACCCACTGTTCCTAGGCCGTCACTGTAAATCAGAATTTGTTCTTAACTAACTTGTCTAGTTAAATAAACATCAGCACCACAGGTAACTTCCACAAAGCTGTGAATGATCTGAGAGATCAAAAGGACCATAAAATTTGACATATATTTTTTACATAAAAAAAAAAAATGTTTAGGATCTGTTTAAAAATACTTGAATCAGTTATAGAACCCATTGCCCTTCATGGTTGTGAGGTCTGGGGTCCACTCACCAACCAAGAATTTACAAAATGGGACAAACACCAAATTGAGACTCTGCATGCAGAATTCTGCGAAAATATCCTTTGTGTTCACCAAATAATGCATGAGAGCAGAATTAGGCCGATACCCGCTAATTATCAAAATCCAGAAAAGAGATGTTAAATTCTACAACCACCTAAAAGGAAGCGATTCCCAAACCGTCCATAACAAAGCCATCGCCTACAGAGAGAAGAACCTGGAGAAGAGTCCCCTAAGCAAGCTGGTCCTGAGGCTCTGTTCACAAACACAAACAGACCCCACAGAGCCCCAAGACAGAAACACAATTAGACCCAACCAAATCATGAGAAAACAAAAAGATAATTACTTGACACATTGGAAGGAATTAACAAAAAAACAGAGCAAACTGGAATGCTATTTGTCCCTAAACAGAGAGTACACAGTGGCAGAATACCTGACCACTGTGACTGACCCAAACTTAAGGAAAGCTTTGACTATGTACAGACTCAGTGAGCATAGCCTTGCTATTGAGAAGGCCGCTGTAGGCAGACCTGGCTCTCAAGAGAAGACAGGCTACGTGGACACTGGGAGAGAGAGAGATAGGGGGGAGGGAGAGGGAGAGAGAGAGAGAGGGGAGAGAGAGGGAGAGAGAGAGATAGGGGGGAGGGAGAGAGAGAGAGAGAGGGGAGGGAGGGAGAGGGAGAGAGAGGGAGAGAGAGAGAGAGGTCAGTAGTTGAAGGCAGAGAATCAGAATTAGCTTTATCTCAGTTCTGTGGTAAGAGGATCACTGTCCCTCTAATTCTACATGTCTTAATGTCCTACTGTCCTTTCAGTGAACCCACATGATCAGTAGACAGACAGTTGTTGTTGAATTCAGGTGTGATCACATAGTGGGCTAACAGACCAGATGGTCAGAGTGGTGTTTTCTGGGAAACAGACACATTCCTGTCCAGTAAGACCAGCCAGGAACAAGAGAGGCACAAGGTCCCATTTTAATGCCATTTATACACACATACACTCACATACACACCCACTCACTCACACACACACTCACACTCACTCACACACCCACTCACACTCACACACACTCACACACCCACTTAATCTCACACTCACAGTAGGAGAGGCATGAGGATCATGTCATTAACAGGGAGACAGAACCGTACTCTCATGTCATTTCGACAGAGTAGACTGGAGTCAGCCCAGCAAACTGGGAACGTTCCCGGAACATTATGTTCTAGTAAGGGTTGGTTCTAACATTTGGATGTTAACATCCCAAAAACATTCAAATAATGTTTTTTGATCACAAAATGTTTTTATTATTATTATTATTTTATTTTTTTCAGGAAATGTTTAAAATGAAATATCCTTGGAATGTTTTCCTAACATCCACAAAAATGTCGTGGACTACCTCTCTAACAACCTCCACAGAACATTTCCTCAACCGTTCTCGTTTGGTTACAAGGTAATGTAAACCTCATGGCTATGTCTACCTGTAGGGATGAGTCCTCTCCTCATGGATATGTCTACCTGTAGGGATGAGTCCTCTCCTCATGGCTTGGTCTACCTGTAGGGATGAGTCCTCTCTTCATGGCTACGTCTACCTGTAGGGATGAGTCCTCTCCTCATGGCTTGGTCTACATGTAGGGATGAGTCCTCTCCTCATGGCTACATCTACCTGTTGGGATGAGTCCTCTCCTCATGGCTTGGTCTACCTGTAGGGATGAGTCCTCTCCTCATGGCTTGGTCTACCTGTTGGGATGAGTCCTCCCCTCATGGCTTGGTCTACCTGTAGGGATGAGTCCTCTCCTCATGGCTACATCTACCTGTTGGGATGAGTCCTCTCCTCATGGCTACGTCTACCTGTAGGGATGAGTCCTCTCCTCTTGGCTTGGTCTACCTGTAGGGATGAGTCCTCTCCTCATGGCTTGGTCTACCTGTAGGGATGAGTCCTCTCCTCATGGCTTGGTCTACCTGTAGGGATGAGTCCTCTCCTCATGGCTATGTCTACCTGTTGGGATGAGTCCTCTCCTCATGGCTTGGTCTACCTGTAGGGATGAGTCCTCTCCTCATGGCTATGTCTACCTGTTGGGATGAGTCCTCTCCTCATGGCTTGGTCTACCTGTAGGGATGAGTCCTCTCCTCATGGCTATGTCTACCTGTAGGGATGAGTCCTCTCCTCATGGCTACGTCTACCTGTAGGGATGAGTCCTCTCCTCATGGCTTGGTCTACCTGTAGGGATGAGTCCTCTCTTCATGGCTACGTCTATCTGTAGGGATGAGTCCTCTCCTCATTGCTTGGTCTACCTGTAGGGATGAGTCCTCTCCTCATGGCTATGTCTACCTGTAGGGATGAGCCCTCTCCTCATGGCTATGTCTACCTGTAGGGATGAGTCCTCTCCTCATGGCTATGTCTACCTGTTGGGATGAGTCCTCTCCTCATGGCTTGGTCTACCTGTAGGGATGAGTCCTCTCCTCATGGCTTGGTCTACCTGTAGGGATGAGTCCTCTCCTCATGGCTTGGTCTACCTGTAGGGATGAGTCCTCTCCTCATTGCTTGGTCTACCTGTAGGGATGAGTCCTCTCCTCATGGCTTGGTCTACCTGTAGGGATGAGTCCTCTCCTCATGGCTTGGTCTACCTGTAGAGATGAGTCCTCCCCTCATGGCTATGTCTACCTGTAGGGATGAGTCCTCTCCTCATGGCTACGTCTACCTGTAGGGATGAGTCCTCTCCTCATGGCTATGTCTACCTGTAGGGATGAGTCCTCTCTTCATGGCTACGTCTATCTGTAGGGATGAGTCCTCTCCTCATTGCTTGGTCTACCTGTAGGGATGAGTCCTCTCCTCATGGCTATGTCTACCTGTAGGGATGAGCCCTCTCCTCATGGCTATGTTTACCTGTAGGGATGAGTCCTCTCCTCATTGCTTGGTGTACCTGTAGGGATGAGTCCTCTCCTCATGGCTTGGTCTACCTGTAGGGATGAGTCCTCTCCTCATGGCTACGTCTACCTGTAGGGATGAGTCCTCTCCTCATGGCTATGTCTACCTGTTGGGATGAGTCCTCTCTTCATGGCTATGTCTACCTGTTGGGATGAGTCCTCTCCTCATGGCTATGTCTACCTGTAGGGATGAGTCCTCTCCTCATGGCTATGCCTACCTGTTGGGATGAGTCCTCTCCTCATGGCTATGTCTACCTGTAGGGATGAGTCCTCTCCTCATGGCTTGGTCTACCTGTAGGGATGAGTCCTCTCCTCATGGCTATGTCTACCTGTTGGGATGAGTCCTCTCCTCATGGCTATGTCTACCTGTAGGGATGAGTCCTCTCCTCATGGCTTGGTCTACCTGTAGGGATGAGTCCTCTCCTCATGGCTATGTCTACCTGTAGGGATGAGTCCTCTCCTCATGGCTATGTCTACCTGTTGGGATGAGTCCTCTCCTCATGGCTATGTCTACCTGTTGGGATGAGTCCTCTCCTCATGGCTATGTCTACGTGTTGGGATGAGTCCTCTCCTCATGGCTATGTCTACCTGTAGGGATGAGTCCTCTCCTCATGGCTATGTCTACCTGTTGGGATGAGTCCTCTCCTCATGGCTTGGTCTACCTGTAGGGATGAGTCCTCTCCTCATGGCTTGGTCTACCTGTAGGGATGAGTCCTCTCCTCATGGCTATGTCTACCTGTTGGGATGAGTCCTCTCCTCATGGCTTGGTCTACCTGTAGGGATGAGTCCTCTCCTCATGGCTTGGTCTACCTGTAGGGATGAGTCCTCTCCTCATGGCTATGTCTACCTGTAGGGATGAGTCCTCTCCTCATGGCTATGTCTACCTGTTGGGATGAGTCCTCTCCTCATGACTATGTCTACCTGTTGGGATGAGTCATCTCCTCATGGCTATGTCTACCTGTTGGGATGAGTCCTCTCCTCATGGCTTGGTCTACCTGTAGGGATGAGTCCTCTCCTCATGGCTTGGTCTACCTGTAGGGATGAGTCCTCTCCTCATGGCTATGTCTACCTGTAGGGATGAGTCCTCTCCTCATGGCTATGTCTACCTGTTGGGATGAGTCCTCTCCTCATGACTATGTCTACCTGTTGGGATGAGTCCTCTCCTCATGGCTATGTCTACCTGTTGGGATGAGTCCTCTCCTCATGGCTATGTCTACCTGTTGGGATGAGTCCTCTCCTCATGGCTATGTCTACCTGTTGGGATGAGTCCTCTCCTCATGGCTATGTCTACCTGTTGGGATGAGTCCTCTCCTCATGGCTATGTCTACCTGTTGGGATGAGTCCTTCTCCTCTCCAGATGTGCTTCACTCTTTGTCCATCTGTTTGTCTGTTTGGCTCATACCTGCGTTGAAATAGTACTTTAGTCACAATATGCTTTTTGGCTTCTATACACAAGTACTGTACTGTTTTTGTAGGTTTTTATTGTATTTTTTTAGCTTCTTCAAGTATTTTAGATGTAACTGAGAAATGTGCGTTCCCAGAATACAAGGTTACACAGTCTTCCAAGGGGAGGGAGGGAGAATGTTATGGCAGAGGACAGGATAGAGGATCAGAGGACGCACACTCGCACAAACAAACACCCACAGGCTGGCAACACAGGACAGAACAGGATGCCTACACCGCACTAGCTGGCATGCAGGGGGACTTAAAATGATGGCTCTGTAACACACACACAAGCATACAGGCATGCAGGACAGACATATAAAGGCACGCAGGACACACGCATACAGGCATGCAGGACACACGCATAAAGGCATGCAGGACACACGCATAAAGGCATGCAGGACACACGCATAAAGGCATGCAGGACACACGCATAAAGGCATGCAGGACACACGCATAAAGGCATGCAGGACACATGCATAAAGGCATGCAGGACACATGCATAAAGGCATGCAGTACACACGAGTACAGGCACGCAGGACACAGACAGGACACATAAGATTCTCATCATTTAGCGTGGACGTGCTACAGGGAATTAAAAAGGCTCTGAAACACAGAAGGTGATTAAGAACAGGACCAGCATCCTCTTAAAGTAATCAATGAGGGCTGAAAGGGTTAATGAACAACTAGACGGATGGTGGCATAACGCAGGAAGGCCTGGAGGGGGTGTGTGTGTGTGTGTGTGTGTGTGTGTGTGTGTGTGTGTGTGTGTGTGTGTGTGTGTGTGCGTGTGTGTGTGTGCGTGTGTGTGTGCGTGTGTGTGTGCGTGACAGCTGGGCTGGAGATATTTACCTCACCATGGCGGTAAGCTGGCAGGCGACAGTCTAGCGGGTATAGTGACTCCTCTGGGGAAAGGAGAGGAGGGGGTAGAGAGAGGAGAGGAGGGGGTAGAGAGAGGAGAGGAAGGGGTAGAGAGAGGAGAGGAAGGGGTAGAGAGAGGAGAGAGGGGGTAGAGAGAGGAGAGAGGGGGTAGAGAGAGGAGAGAGGGGGTAGAGAGAGGAGAGGAGGGGGTAGAGAGAGGCATATAGGGAGGGGAGAGGAGAGGAGAGAGGGAGGAGTGAGGAGGGATAGAGGGAGAGGAGAGGAGGTGATAGAGGGAGGAGAGGAGGGAAAGAGAGAGGATAGGAGAGGGGGGAAAGAGCGAGGATACGATAGAGGGAGGAGAGGGGATAGTGGAAGGAAAGGAGGGGATAGAGTGAGGAGAGGGAGAGGAGATGATGGGGTAGAGGGAGAGGAGGGGATAGAGGGAGGAGAGGGAGAGGAGGTGATAGATGGGGGATAGAGGGAGAGGAGGGGATAGAGGGAGGAGAGGAGGGGATAGAGGGAGGAGAGAAGGGGATAGTGGAGGAGAGGGAGAGGAGGGGATAGAGGGGGGTAGAGGGAGAGGAGGAGATGGGGGGGTAGAGGGAGAGGAGGGGATAGAGGGAGGAGAGGGAGAGGAGGGGATAGAGGGAGGAGAGAAGGGGATAGTGGAGGAGAGGGAGAGGAGGGGATAGAGGGGGGTAGAGGGAGAGGAGGAGATAGGGGGGGTAGAGGGAGAGGAGGGGATAGAGGGAGAGGAGCAGATAGAGGGGGGGTAGAGGGGGTAGAGGGAGAGGAGGTGATAGATGGGGGATAGTGGAGGAGAGGGAGAGGAGGAGATAGAGGGGGGTAGAGGGAGAGGGGGGGTAGAGGGAGAGGAGGGGATAGAGGGGGGGTAGAGGGAAGAGAGGGGGGATAGAGGGGATAGAGGGAGGAGAGGGAGAGGAGGGGATAGAGGGGGTAGAGGGAGAGGAGGGGATAGAGGGAGGAGAGGAGGGGATAGTGGAGGAGAGGGGGGGTAGAGGGAGAGGAGGAGATGGGGGGGTAGAGGGAGAGGAGGGGATAGATGGGGATAGAGGGAGAGGAGGGGATAGAGGGGGGGTAGAGGGAGAGGAGGGCATAGATGGGATAGAGGGAGAGGGGGTGATAGATGGGGGATAGAGGGAGAGGAGGGGATAGAGGGAGGAGAGGAGGGGATAGTGGAGGAGAGGGAGAGGAGGGGATAGAGGGGGGGTAGAGGGAAGAGAGGGGGGGATAGAGGGGATAGAGGGAGGAGAGGGAGAGGAGGGGATAGAGGGGGGGTAGAGGGAGAGGAGGGGATAGAGGGGGGTAGAGGGAGAGGAGGAGATAAAGGGGGGTAGAGGGAGAGGAGGGGATAGAGGGAGAGGAGCAGATAGAGGGGGGGTAGAGGGGATAGAGGGAGAGGAGGTGATAGATGGGGGATAGTGGAGGAGAGGGAGAGGAGGGGATAGTGGAGGAGAGGGGGGGTAGAGGGAGAGGAGGAGATAGGGGGGGTAGAGGGAGAGGTGGGGATAGATGGGGATAGAGGGAGAGGAGGGGATAGAGGGGGGGTAGAGGGAGAGGAGGGCATAGATGGGATAGAGGGAGAGGAGGTGATAGATGGGGGATAGAGGGAGAGGAGGGGATAGAGGGAGGAGAGGAGGGGATAGTGGAGGAGAGGGAGAGGAGGGGATAGAGGGGGGTAGAGGGAGAGGGGGGGTAGAGGGAGAGGAGAGAATAGAGGGGGGGTAGAGGGAAGAGAGGGGGGGATAGAGGGGATAGAGGGAGGAGAGGGAGAGGAGGGGATAGAGGGGGGGTAGAGGGAGAGGAGGGGATAGAGGGGGGTAGAGGGAGAGGAGGGGATAGAGGGAGAGGAGGGGATATAGGGAGGAGAGGAGGGGATAGAGGGAGGAGAGGCAGAGGAGAGGATGGAGGGGGGTAGATGGAGAGGAGGGGATAGAGGGAGGAGAGGAGGATATAGAGGGAGGAGAGAAGGGGATAGTGGAGGAGAGGAGAGGAGTGGATAGAGGGGGGGTAGAGGGAGAGGAGGAGATAGGGGGGTAGAGGGAGAGGAGGGGATAGAGGGAGAGGAGCAGATAGAGGGGGGGTAGAGGGGGTAGAGGGAGAGGAGGTGATAGATGGGGGATAGTGGAGGAGAGGGAGAGGAGGGGATAGAGGGGGGTAGAGGGAGAGGGGGGGTAGAGGGAAGAGAGGGGGTATAGAGGGGATAGAGGGAGGAGAGGGAGAGGAGGGGATAGAGGGAGGAGAGGAGGGGATAGTGGAGGAGAGGGGGGGTAGAGGGAGAGGAGGAGATAGGGGGGGTAGAGGGAGAGGAGGGGATAGATGGGGATAGAGGGAGAGGAGGGGATAGAGGGGGGGTAGAGGGAGAGGAGGGCATAGATGGGATAGAGGGAGAGGTGGTGATAGATGGGGGATAGAGGGAGAGGAGGGGATAGAGGGAGGAGAGGAGGGGATAGTGGAGGCGAGGGAGAGGAGGGGATAGAGGGGGGTGAGGGAGAGGGGGGGTAGAGGGAGAGGAGGAAATAGAGGGGGGTTAGAGGGAAGAGAGGGGGGGATACAGGGGATAGAGGGAGGAGAGGGAGAGGAGGGGATAGAGGGGGGTAGAGGGAGAGGAGGGGATAGAGGGAGAGGAGGGGATATAGAGAGGAGGGGATAGAGGGGATAGAGGGGGGGTAGAGGGAGAGGAGGGGATAGAGGGGGTAGAGGGAGAGGAGGGGATAGAGGGGGGTAGAGGGAGAGGAGGGGATAGAGGGGGGTAGAGGGAGAGGAGGGGATAGAGGGAGGGTAGAGGGAGAGGAGGGGATAGAGGGGGGTAGAGGGAGAGGAGAGAATAGAGGGGGGGTAGAGGGAGAGGAGGGGATAGAGTGGGGTAGAGGGAGAGGGGAGGGAGAGGGAAATTATTTTCATGACTTTCATAGCCTGACATAATATGTAAAGTCTATGTTCTCTTAGCGAATGGTTAGTCAGGTGAAGGAATCCCTCCATCACCTTCCCTCCATCCCTCCTTCCTTCTCTCTCTCATCATTCCTCCATCACCTTCCCTCCATCCCTCCTTCCCTCTCTCTCTCATCATCCCACCATCTCACCTTCCCTCCATCCCTCCATCTCGCCTTCCCTCTCTCTCTCATCATTCCTCCATCTCTCCTTCCCTCCATCCCTCCATCTCTCCTTCCCTCTCTCTCTCATCATTCCTCCATCTCTCCTTCCCTCCATCCCTCCTTCACTCATTTACACAGCTCCAGTTGAACTGCAGTCCGTCAACATTAGACTGATGCCATGCCACCCAGTGTCCTCCCTCTCCATTCATCTCTACGGCAACGTGGATGATGTTCTTAAAGGTGTAGCTTTACTGTTCTTGTGTTTCCCTAATACACAACACCACTTCTCCTGGTCATCGCTGTCTGTAGCTGTTACACAACACCACTTCTCCTGGTCATCGCTGTCTGTAGCTGTTACACAACACCACTTCTCCTGGTCATCGCTGTCTGTAGCTGTTACACAACACCACTTCTCCTGGTCATCGCTGTCTGTAGCTGTTACACAACACCACTTCTCCTGGTCATCGCTGTCTGTAGCTGTTACACAACACCACTTCTGGTCATCGCTGTCTGTAGCTGTTACACAACACCACTTCTCCTGGTCATCGCTGTCTGTAGCTGTTACACAACACCACTTCTCCTGGTCATCGCTGTCTGTAGCTGTTACACAACACCACTTCTCCTGGTCATCGCTGTCTGTAGCTGTTACACAACACCACTTCTCCTTGTCTTCGCTGTCTGTAGCTGTTACACAACACCACTTCTCCTGGTCATCGCTGTCTGTAGCTGTTACACAACACCACTTCTCCTGGTCATCGCTGTCTGTAGCTGTTACACAACACCACTTCTCCTGGTCATCGCTGTCTGTAGCTGTAACACCACACTACTTCTCCTGGTCATCGCTGTCTGTAGCTGTTACACCACACCACTTCTCCTGGTCATCGCTGTCTGTAGCTGTTACACAACACCACTTCTCCTGGTCATCGCTGTCTGTAGCTGTTACACAACACCACTTCTCCTGGTCATCGCTGTCTGTAGCTGTTACACAACACCACTTCTCCTGGTCATCGCTGTCTGTAGCTGTTACACAACACCACTTCTCCTGGTCATCGCTGTCTGTAGCTGTTACAGCTCCTCTCCACTGGGGATCCAGTGGTGCTCTTCTCATTGCCCATATTTTTTGTATATCTGCAATATATTTGTTGACATCATTTTAGATGTATTTATTTACAGTGTGTGTGAGTGTGTCCCTTGACTGTTTTGATTTTATTTTATCTTTTTTTACCTTTATTTTAATTAACAGGGAATACATATTATGTGTCTTTTCCAAATGCACACTGTAAAATACAATAGAAATATACACATTATACTGCATGTTATATACACTTATATATAAATATATATATATATATATATATATATATATATATATATAAAACACCTTTTGATGCAGGATGACGTGATGAGTATCCAAACTGTCACCTGTAACAAAATGAAGTGCACTATGGGGGATGGCATTAAAAGGTTTACAGAGTAGTAGCAGCTCGGACTGTGGCGGGTCACAACATTTCGTCAGCCGTTGATTATAAAGCAAATAACTGTCAGTCTCACGGTAATTGACCGTTATTTAACATAAACACATTTAGCATTTCCTGGCTTTCCACACACATAGCCTACAAGCCACTGATACAGACCTTTAGAAAATACACATTTTTAGAAAGTCTAATAAATCCATGTAATATAGCCTACACCATCACAATAATATTAATTATTTATTTTAGACAGGTCTAAAGAAACATGATATGAAGAAAATGTAGTCTATTTCAGAAGAACAGAATAGCATACACTGAGTTGTCCTTATGTTAGGTCCTGATCTGGCTATGCCATATGTCTATGGGTTACACTAGTTCATTTAGCAGACAAAATTTGATTAGAATTAATTCTGTGGCATTATTTTATAGTATGAAGAATGCAACTGAACAAAGCTGAATAAAATAGAAAGGATATTTTCTCCAACCGATTTGAAGGAGTTCTCACATGCGGTTATTCTGTGTTGAGCGGTTAACAACGAAACAGGTCCTCCTATAAGCTTAATGTAGAGTTATTAATGTAACTTTAGTTGTTCTATAAACGTTGGGCTGTATGTATTGATGTTTAATACATTGTAAGCCTGCATGATAAGACTCTAATGATGATTTGAAGAAAGTTGCTTGAAAGGCATGAGCTCTGCTTTGTTTTTTGTGCAGGCTGTACACACTTCATCAGTCACTCACTCACAATTTGACAAGCACTTGATAATGCCTAGAATTTCACGGCGTCATCCCCTTTGTGTGGCCATAATGCACCCCAAAAAGTGTTGCGCGCTCCGAATCACCTCTCACTCACATGGCTCACCATCACGTGATCAGGTCTTTCTCACAGGCTACAAGTGAAGACAGACACATCGGGGAGACAACTGCGCACGTCCTTATCCAATTCCGAGGTGCATATTTCGTCAGCCAACAAGATGAATAGGCTTAATGAACAGCAAAAGCACTAGCCTATGTCAATCTACTATCCCCCATAGTACAAAAGTCGACCTATTCTATTCTGTGTGAGTAATAAATATTCCAAACATAGTCTGGGACAGTTGTGGGATGTGATAGAGCGCAAATTAATACAACCCAAAAAAAGATATTTTACGCAATGTGGCTGACACAACAGATCAGAACATTTACCTTAAAATGTTGATAAACTATGAGGCTATTTCTTCACATTATAAGCGCAGCAATGCGCACATGGTAGTAAGCTATAAGCGCGAATGTCCCATTAGCGGGAAAACACCGTTATCAAAAGTGACCGCAAATGTGATTATACATGTAATGCTTTTATTATAAAGGTGCATTTTTTATGGTGAAAAATATCTTCCCCAAAATTTAAACTCATGTGCTGCTTATGTAGGTAGTTAGGCTCTCCACCCCTTGTAAAGCGGATTAATGTGCTCAATGTCATCTATGTACGTGGAATTTGACTGCCTTCATGACTCGTGACCGCTGGCGTGGAGGTAATACGGTCACCGCAACAGCCCCAGCAAGTCAGTTAAGAACATATTGCTTATGTATGCCAGTTCAAATCAAAATCAAATCAAAATGTTATTTGTCACATGCGTCGAATACAACAGGTGTAGTAGACCTTACAGTGAAATGCTTACTTACAAGCCCTTAACCAACAATGCAGTTTTAAGAAAAACACCTGCTAAATAAAAATAAAAATATTACAAAAATAATATATATATAATATATATATATATATATATCAGCAGCATCAGAGCTTGGAGAAGCATAATTACCGAGACTGAACGTGTAATTAATCTGAAACATTTTTTACTAGAGTTTAGAAAACAAAGAAGAGTGTGTTTGGCTGGACACAGGCATCAAGTCATAACACAGCCCCAGACTGGAACTGTGTCTATTCGCCTCAAACACATATACCTGGTTCACCTATGGGGCCATACTGAGCCAAGCCGAGCCAAGCAGAGCATTACTGGTTTACCCAGGTTATGCATCCACCATAGTTGCTGGAAGGAACAATGTGAAAGTAAAATATTTCAGTATGGTTCAGATCAGCTCTATAGTGTAAATCAGTATATATCTTTCTACATTTAAATGTTACATTTTAGTCATTTAGCAGACACTCTTATCAGGAGCAACTTACAGTAGTGAATGCATACATTTCATATTTTTTTTTCTCCGTACTGGTCCCCCGTGGGAATTGAACCCACAACCCTGCCATTGCAAACACCATGCTCTACCAACTGAGCCACACGGGACTCAGATTTTTGTCAGAATTAGGCCCACACAGAGATTCAGCCAGCTAGACCAAGCAGAT